>NC_092398.1:30558680-30708481 GCF_030028105.1 Mobula birostris
GTGAATACTTATGCAATCAATTATTTTGTGTTTTGTATTTGTAATTAAGTTAGATTACTTTGCAAAGATCTGCTTTCACTTTGACACAAAAGTCTTTTGTTGTTGATCAGTGTCAAAAAAGCCAAATTAAATCCAGTGTGATTCAATGTTGTAAAACAATAAAACATGAAAACTTCTCGGGGGGGGGTGTTTGTGAGGGGGTGAATACTTTTTATCGGCACTGTGTATACTTGCAGTAATTAATCTTTTTCTACACTTATCATGTGTTGCATTGAACTGCCGCCGCAAAGTTAACAAATTTCATGACATATTAAACCTGGTTCTGGATTTTGCCATCTGGATTGAAATGGGGATGTGGATCAGAATGTATAGATTGGGATGTATGCTCTGGGGAATGTTGATCACAGATTCTGGATGTGAATGTTGGGACTGGAAGACGTAGATGTGGAAAGGTGGAATTGGGGCGTATGCACTGGGATGTATTGATGTGATTGCCTGGGCCGGAATGTTTGCATGGATTGGAATCTGCAGACTGGAATAGTCAGATATAGAATGTCTGGGAGGAAATGAGGATCTGGCCAAATGAATGTGTGACTGGGAATGGGATTGTGGAAAAGTGAATATGTGCTTGGGAATGGGAATGAGAATGCTGAAAAGGGAATGCATGCATGGGAATATGGGGATCGGAATGGGAGTGGGAATGTGAGAATGGGAATGTGGGGATGGGAATGAGAACGTTGAAAGGGGAATGCTTGCGTGGGAATGTGAATGTGACAATGGGAATGGGAATGGGAATGTGGGGATAGGAATGAGAATGTTGAAAAGGGAATGCGTGCATGGGAATATGGGGATGGGAATGCGAATGTGAGAATGGGAATGTGGGGATGGGAATGGGAATGTGAGAATGGGAATGTGGGGATGGAAATCAGTATGTGAGATTGGAAATGATAATGTGGGGATGAGAATGGGGATGAGATTGAAAATGTGAGAATGGGAACGGGAATATTGGAATGTGAGGATCAGAATCTGAGGTTGCGAATGGGAATGTGTGGTCCTAAATAAGCGTACAGGATGAGGAATATGGGAATCTAGTTCCAATGATTCGATGTATTGGAGTGTATGTTCAGATTGGATTGTAAAAGATGCTGGGTGTAGGGATCCCAACGTGTGGGTCGGGAATAGAAGGGTGGAGAAGGGTCGGACTTCCGTAAATGGATGGGGGGGGGGAGTGGTGCTGGATGGAAACAGGATAAGGATGTGTGGATCGATTTTGGATATACGCAGAGGAGTGTATAGCTGGGGGATATGTGGATTTCAGAGTCACTGAGCGCTAGGGCAGGAACCATTTGGTCCACGCCGACTTGATCTTCTGTCTGAACCGGGACCATAGCCCTCCCATCCCTGTCCCTATCCAAACTTCTCTTAGACATTGAAATCGAGTCAGCGTCCACCGCTTGCGCCGGCAGCTCGTTCCGTACTCACGCCGCCCTCTGAGTGAAGAAGCTCCCCCCAGAGCAGTGACTTCTAGTTGTTGTCTCACCCACCCGGAAGGGGAAAAGCTTGCTTGCATTTACCCTCAAAATTGTGTATTCCTCCAGGAAATCGTCCCTCAGCCTCCCAGGCTCCGGTGCCCGGAATTCCTGCGGTGCGGTGTTTGGATCGGAATATGTGGGTCAGAGTGCTTGGGCTGAGAGACCCGCAAAGGAGCGGGAGATTGGGGTACGGAGGGGACCTCTGCACGCAACCCGCTCCCTTCCGGACCTCAGCGTCCGGGTCCCCGCCGCCTCCAGATGCCCGGCTCCGCCAGAGGGCCCCCGGGGAAGTGTTAGCAGCGCAGTCTCGCCCCGCCCGGGCTCTGCGGCGTCGGCGGGGTGGCCTTTAAACAGCCGCCGGTGCAGGACAGGAGAGCTGGAACATTTCATCAGCGCTGCTGCCGGGGCGGCCGGGCCGGCGAGAGCAGCTGTCGGGAAGGGCACACAGACCGGGCCTGCAGGTACGATGTCCTGCGGGGAGGCAGGGAGATCTCCGCCAACTGATTTTCCCCACCCCCTGACCGAGGTCCCGCACCCTTCACCGATCTCCGATATCCCTCGCCCTCCGCGTCCCCGATGCTGAGACACAGTGCGAGGTGGGTCGCTGAGAGTCACCTTTCTCCTGCCACTCTCTCGCTCTCTCTTTCTTTCTGTTTCACTCCCTCTCTCCACTCTCACCCTCTCCCTCCATTCCTCCTCCTCTCCCTCCCTTTCCCTCTTCTCCTCTCTCTCACCCCACTCCCTCCTATTCCCCTCCATCCCCTTCTCCCTCCATCCCTCTCTCCATCTCCCCCCTCAGTCTCTTCTTCCCTTCTATTTTCACAGTTCCCCTTCTCTTTCTCCCCTCTCCCTCCCTCATCCCCCTTTCTGCCTGCCTGAATTCGCCCTCTCCATCGCTCAACCCATCCCGTCCTGCGCCCCTACACCGGACCGGGGGTGACCTCTCGCTCTCCTCCTCCTGTGGGCGGGGTCCCGAGGGCTGATTGTTGTTTTTTTCTCTCAGTCTGGGGTGGGAAGTGGGTGGGGAAGTCGGTTTTATCTCTGCGCCGTCCTGACCGCCTCGCTCTTTGCGTCTCTGTACAGGACGGGCTGCGGGTCCCGACAGCGGCCGGGACGGTAGCGGGACATGTCGAGCGGCGGGGGAGCCAGACCGATCGACCGGCCGCTTTTCAATTCGCCCCCTCTACTTCCTCACCTCTTGAACCCTCCTCACCCTCCCTCCGCCTCCTTCCTCAAATCCCCTTACCCTCCCTCAACAACCTCTTAACCTCCTGAGTCCTTCTCAACTCCTTAATCCTGCATCCTCACAGTTCCCTTCCCATTTCTCCTCCCATCTCTCACTCTCCCTCCACCTCCGGCGCCGCCCCCGCCCCCTTCCTCACCCTCACACTCCCCCCGTTCGCCCCCTTCTCCCCTTCACCGCATGCCCCCTCTCTCCTCCCCCTTTCTACCTCCTCCCCTCCTCTCACGCTCTCTCCCCTCCCCAACCAGCCATGGCGGCGGGCGTATCCACGTGGCTGCCCTTTGCCCGGGCCGCCGCCGTCGGCTGGCTACCCCTGGCCCGGGCTCCCATGCCCCGAGCCCCGCCGGCTCCCTCCACCTCGTCGCCGGCCGGCTCCTCGCCCTCCAAGCGCGGCGACGAGCTGCTGGTGGTGAACGTGAGCGGCCGCCGCTTCCAGACGTGGAAGGCGACCCTGGAGCGCTACCCGGACACGCTGCTGGGCAGCAGCGAGAAGGAGTTCTTCTACAGCGAGGACACCCGCGAGTACTTCTTCGACCGGGACGCCGAGCTCTTCCGCCACATCCTCAACTTCTACCGCACCGGCCGCCTCCACTACCCGCGCCACGAGTGCCTCGCCGCCTTCGACCACGAGCTCGCCTTCTTCGGCCTGGTGCCCGAGCTGATCGGCGACTGCTGCCTGGAGGAGTACCGGGATAGGAGGAAGGAGAGCGCCGAGCGGCTGGCCGACGACGCCGAGGAGGGCGGAGGAGGCGGAGGGGAGGGCGCCGGCGACGCGGGCGGCACCGGCCGCCAGCGGCTGTGGCGCGCCTTCGAGAACCCGCACACCAGCACAGTGGCCCTGGTTTTCTACTACGTGACGGGCTTCTTCATCGCCGTGTCGGTGGTGGCCAACGTGGTGGAGACGGTGCCGTGCCGGGCGCCGGCCGGTCAGAGCGGCCAGCTGCCGTGCGGGGAGCGCTTCAGCCTGGCTTTCGTCTGCATGGACACGGCGTGCGTGCTCATCTTCACCTGCGAGTACCTGCTCCGTCTCTTCGCCGCCCCCTGCCGCTGGCGCTTCGCCCGCAGCGTCATGAGCCTGATCGACGTGGTGGCCATTCTGCCCTACTACATCGGGCTGCTGGTCCCCGCCAACGAGGACGTGAGCGGCGCCTTCGTTACCCTGCGGGTCTTCCGCGTGTTCCGCATCTTCAAGTTCTCCCGCCACTCGCAGGGGCTCCGCATCCTGGGCTACACTCTGCGGAGCTGTGCCTCCGAGCTCGGCTTCCTGCTCTTCTCGCTCACCATGGCCATCGTCATCTTCGCCACCGTCATGTTCTACGCCGAGAAGGGCACGGCCGGCACCAACTTCACCAGCATCCCGGCCGCCTTCTGGTACACCATCGTCACCATGACTACGCTGGGGTGAGGCTGTTTCCCGTCGGTCCTGTCCTCCCCGTCCCTCCGAGCACCCCTCCTTCCCGGTCGCTCTCTGCTACACAGTGACCACAGGGGGGTGAGGCGCGCTTCTCGTCGGTCCTTCTTTCATCCTCACCGTCCTGTCCGTCCAGCGCTCCCGGCCGCGTTCTGGAATTGCCACATCCCCATGCTGGGTGAGAATCGCTTCCCTCCCTCATCTATCCCCCCCTCCATTCTCACCATCGCCGTGCTGGGGCGAGGCACCACTTCTCCTCTGTCCCCTATCCCTCCCGCCCCCCCAACCGTCCTCACCACCCTTTCTGGATGACCATACTAGGGTGAGGCAACAGTCCTTCCCATGCAGTATAGTATGTCCATACCTCCCTCCCTCCATCCATCACTCCATCCCTCTATCCCGACGCTCCATTCATCACCCCTTTCCCTCCACTCATTGTTCTGTCTCATTCCTCTATTACATCGGTTATTCTCTCCATCCCTCTATCCCTACAACCTGCTCTTTCATCCATCCAACACTCGCCCAACTCTCACCTTCTCATCTTCCCTTCACTCTCCCTCCCCTCTCCCTCCCAGCACCCCCCTCCATGGAAACGTGGGGGGAGTGATGAGCCGGTACAGGGAACGGGAAGTGAGAACGGACAGAATCAGATTAACTGTTTACACACACGGACATGCCGGTGCCCTTGGAGTTAATGAACTCAAACCTGGTGATAAACCGGCCTCTCCAATAACAATTCAGATCCTGAGATCATTAGCAGCTCTTCAACCTGTCATTCATCCCGACATCAGCACCGGCTTCATTCGTACTCCCAAACCCCGCTCCCCGAGTCAGACACAGAGTGAAACTCCCTCCACACCGTCCCATCACACACTCCCAGGGTCAGACACAGAGTGAAACTCCCTCCACACCGTCCCATTGCACACTCCCGGGGTCAGACACAGAGTGAAACTCCCTACACACAGTCCCATCACACACTCCCGGGGTCAGACACAGAGTGAAGCTCCCTCCGCACCGTCCCATCACACACTGCCGGAGTGAAGCTCCCTCCACACCGTCCCATCACACACTCCTGGGGTCAGACACAGAGTGAAGCTCCCTCCACACTGTGCCATCACACACTCCCGGGATCAGACACAGAGTGAAGCTCCCTCCACACTGTCCCATCACACACTCCCGGGGTCAGACACAGAGTGAAGCTCCCTCCACACCGTCCCATCACACACTCCCGGGGTCAGACACAGAGTGAAACTCCCTCCACACCGTCCCATCACACACTCCCGGGGTCAGACACAGAGTGAAACTCCCTCCACACCGTCCCATCACTCACTCCCGGGGTCAGACACAGAGTGAAACTCCCTCCACGCCGTCCCATCACACACTCCTGGGGTCAGACACAGAGTGAAACTCCCTCCACAGCGTCCCATCACTCACTCCCGGGGTCAGACACAGAGTGAAGCTCCCTCCACGCCGTCCCATCACACACTCCCGGGGTCAGACACAGAGTGAAACTCCCTCCACACCGTCCCATCACACACTCCCGGGGTCAGACACAGAGTGAAGCTCCCTCCTCACTTCCATTTTCTACCTTGCCTCTACTTTCTTTCACTCCCAATGTCCCTCGCATCCTCTATACCCCTCTCTCTCTCCCCCTCCCTTCCTCTCCCTCATTCACCCTCACTCTGTCATTTGGCCCTTCGCCTCAACCCCCCCAGTCTGCTTCCGTTCCCTTTCACTCTCTCCTCTCCTTCTCCTCAGCAATGCCCCCTCCCCGAGTAGTTAAGCCACGTGGGAGGGCTTGGATCGGGTGGATGGTGGGCTGGGGTTGGGGGAGAGCTCTGCCAGGTTGGGAGGGAGTCTCGGGGCATGCATGGTGGGATCCTCCTCTGTAGAAGACGGTGGCTCGATACCCTGTAGCTAAGACATGGGAGTCGAATTGGGCCATTTGGCCCATCGAGTCTGCCCTGCTATCCCATCATTATCCCCCTCAGCCCCCATTCTCCTGCCTTCTCCCCGTAACCTTTGACACCCTGACGAACCATGGACCGACAATCTCCACTTCAAATAGACCCAATGGGTTGGCCTCCTGTGGCAGTGAATCCCACCAATGCGTGTCAGGGATTCTCCGTGCTGAAGGACAGGCCTTGACCTTTTCAAAGACCCCAGTCACATAGATCTGACAATACAGGCCCTTCGGCCCATCAAGTTATACCGACCTGTTAAGATCAATCAAACCCTTCCTCCTACAACCCTTCTGTTTTTCTATCATCCACATGTCCATTCTAAGAGTCTCTAAATTGCCCCTAATGTATCTGCCTCTACCACCACCCCGGCAGGTCAGAACATTCCCCATTCCCCACCCCCCCACACATCTCTCTGTACTTAACTTTGACATCCCACTCCCCCCCCCCCGATACTTTGCACCATTCACCTTAAAAATTATGTCCCCTCATATCGGTCATTTGTGCCCTGGGTAAAATAAATTCTAGCCGTCAAAATTTAAACTGGCCAGTTACTAATAGAAAACGTAGTGTAACATATCCACCCAGGCAATTTTCATCTGTTCTCCAGGCCAACAACACAGTGAGCAGTAGGGAGAACTTTACACAGTTTCTGACTATTTGTTACTCTGTAAGTAAATATCCAGGTTATAAATAAAACTATGTGTTAGGTTTATATTCAGAATAACAGATCCCTGTGAGTGGGTTACAGACTGGGATCTCATGCAGGGGTTCGGGGAGGTTTATATAGAATAACAGATCCCTGTGAGTGGGTTACAGGCTGGGATCTAATCCAGGGGTTCGGGGAAGTTTATATAGAATAACAGATCCCTGTGAGTGGGTTACAGGCTGGGATCTAATCCAGGGGTTCGGGGAGGTTTATATAGAATAACAGATCCCTGTGAGTGGGTTACAATTTGGGATCTCATGCAGGGGTTCGGGGAGGTTTATATAGAATAACAGATCCCTGTGAGTGGGTTACAGGCTGGGATCTAATCCAGGGGTTCGGGGAGGTTTATATAGAATAACAGATCCTCAGGAGTGGGTTCTGTTGTTTTGTACTCATCTTTAGCAGTTCATCATGCACCTCGATCTACAGCACCACCCCACCCTCTGGGTGAGATATTTACCGTCAGGTCTGCTCTGAACCTCAGCCCTCTCACTATAAACGTACACCTTTAGTTTTAGACTTCCCTCCCCTGGGAAAACAAGTCTGTGCTGATTCGATTAATGTCCCTCAAAACGCTACAAAGTCACCTCCTGAACTGCCTACATCCCAGTGAGAACCACCCCCAGTCTGTCCTGACTCCTCCACCCCCCCATTCCAGCAACAGCCTGGTGAATCACTCTCACACACATTCATGTTCATTCTCTCTCTCTCTCTCTCTCACACTCTCTCTTTCTCACTCTCACTCTCACTCACACAAAACATTCTCTCTAAATTTTTAACAGCTGTGTAGACCCAACCATTGCTCGAGGCAGAACATTTTTACACAGCCTGTGTAAACTGTGTGGCACTTTACACTGAAGAAAACTCCAGCAGTGCGGCAACGAAGGCTACGTGCGTGGGAGCATTTCAGTGACTGGGTGGCCGTGCACCAGCATGTACACACACACACACACACACACACACACACACTCACTCACACACACTCACATACAAACACACTGAAACACACAGTCGCAGTCACACACGCAGGTTTGTGAGTGCTGTTGAGGTGTCAATCATCACTTGTTAACACAGATCATTCCCTGAGGGATCACCCAGTGTGTACATCTGTACCAGTACAACCCCACATTCTCACCCCCGCCGGACACATTTAATCTCATATTCCCTCTCTCACCCATCCCCACTTTCTCCCAACCCCCTCTTCCTCACATCCCCACTCTCTCCCATCCCCCCCTCCCAAATTTCTCTCCTCTGTCTCCCCATCCCTTTCCTCTCACACACATCTCCGGTCTCACATTCCCCTCTTTCTCTCTCCCATCCCTCCTCTCCTGCCCATACCCCTCTTTCCCACATCCCCCTCCCTCCTGCATAGACATCTCTCTTTCCCAATCACACTCTCTTCTTCCTAAATCCCTCTATCTCTCTTGCATCCCTCCCTTTCCTAACCACATCTCTCTTTCCCACACACTCTCTCTTTCCCAAACCCCTCCTGTCCTCCCCATCCCCCTCTTTCTCCCATTCCCCCCTCTCCCAAACCCCTTCGCTCCAACCCCCACTCTTTTCCCATCCCCCTCTCTCTCCCATCCCCCCTCTCTCCCATCCCTCTCTCTCTCCCAAACCCCTTCTCTCCAACCCCCCCTCTCTCCCATCCCCCTCTCCCTCCCATCCCCCCCTCTCTCCCATCCCCCTCTCCCTCCCATCCCCCCTCTCTCCCATCCCCCTCTCTCTCCCATCCCCCTCTCTCTCCCATCCCCCCCTCTCTCCCATCCCCCTCTCTCTCCCCATCCCCCTCTCTCTCCCATCCCTCTCTCTCTCCCAAACCCCTTCTCTCCAACCCCCCCTCTCTCCCATCCCCCTCTCTCTCCCATCCCCCTCTCCCTCCCATCCCCTCCTCTCTCCCATCCCCTCCTCTCTCCCATCCCCCCCTCTCTCCCATCCCCTCTCTCTCCCATCCCCCTCTCTCCCATCCCCTCTCTCTCCCATCCCCCCTCTCTCCCATCCCCTCTCTCTCCCATCCCCCTCTCTCTCCCATCCCCTCTCTCTCCCATCCCCTCCTCTCTCCCATCCCCTCTCTCTCCCATCCCCTCCTCTCTCCCATCCCCTCTCTCTCCCATCCCCCCTCTCTCCCATCCCCCTCTCTCTCCCATCCCCTCCTCTCTCCCATCCCCTCCTCTCTCCCATCCCCTCTCTCTCCCATCCCCCTCTCTCTCCCATCCCCTCTCTCTCCCATCCCCTCCTCTCTCCCATCCCCTCCTCTCTCCCATCCCCTCTCTCTCCCATCCCCCTCTCTCTCCCATCCCCTCTCTCTCCCATCCCCTCTCTCTCCCATCCCCTCTCTCTCCCATCCCCCTCTCTCTCCCATCCCCCTCTCTCTCCCATCCCCTCCTCTCTCCCATCCCCTCTCTCTCCCATCCCCTCTCTCTCCCATCCCCTCTCTCTCCCATCCCCCTCTCTCCCATCCCCCTCTCTCCCATCCCCCTCTCTCCCATCCCTTCCTCTCTCCCATCCCCTCTCTCTCCCATCCCCCTCTCTCCCATCCCCTCCTCTCTCCCATCCCCTCCTCTCTCCCATCCCCTCTCTCTCCCATCCCCTCCTCTCTCCCATCCCCTCCTCTCTCCCATCCCCTCTCTCTCCCATCCCCCTCTCTCTCCCATCCCCTCTCTCTCCCATCCCCTCTCTCTCCCATCCCCTCCTCTCTCCCATCCCCTCTCTCTCCCATCCCCTCCTCTCTCCCATCCCCTCTCTCTCCCATCCCCCTCTCTCCCATCCCCTCCTCTCTCCCATCCCCTCCTCTCTCCCATCCCCCCTCTCTCCCATCCCCTCTCTCTCCCATCCCCTCTCTCTCCCATCCCCCTCTCTCCCATCCCCCTCTCTCCCATCCCCCCTCTCTCCCATCCCCCCTCTCTCCCATCCCCCTCTCCCTCCCATCCCCTCTCTCTCCCATCCCCCCTCTCTCCCATCCCCCCTCTCTCCCATCCCCCTCTCTCTCCCATCCCCCTCTCTCCCATCCCCCCTCTCTCCCATCCCCCTCTCCCTCCCATCCCCTCTCTCTCCCATCCCCCCCCTCTCTCCCATCCACCTCTCTCCCCATCCCCCTGTCTATCTCTCACACGACGTACGTTGTTACCGGTGGGGGGGGTGGTGGCAGCTTTCGAAGGCCCAGGCAGAGAGAGAGACGACGAGAGTGACGGGCAGAGGTGGTGATTTTGGAGAAACAGCGTTAACACAGTTTCAGTAGTCGGAGCGGCTGCAGCAGATTGTCGGATTTCACCTGAGACCTTGACCTTCCAGATACGGAGACATGGTTCCCAACACGATTGCCGGAAAGATCTTCGGCTCCATCTGCTCGCTGAGCGGTGTGCTGGTCATCGCACTGCCTGTTCCGGTCATCGTCTCCAACTTCAGTCGCATCTACCACCAGAACCAGCGGGCCGATAAAATGAAGGCACAAAAGGTGGGACGTGGTCAATATCCCCACCGGTACAAATGTTGCAGCAAATCAAACTCTACAGCACAGAGAGAGAGAGAGTCGCTCTGAATCTGACCCCGGGACTGTGTGATGGGACGGTGTGGAGGGAGCTTCACTCTGTGTCTGACCCCGGGAGTGTGTGATCGGACGGTGTGGAGGGAGTTTCACTCCGTGTCTGACCCCGGGAGTGTGTGATGGGACGGTGTGGAGGGAGCTTCACGCGGCGTCTGACCCCGGGAGTGTGTGATGGGACGGTGTGGAGGGAGTTTCACTCTGTGTCTGACCCCGGGAGTGTGTGATGGGACGGTGTGGAGGGAGTTTCACTCTGTGTCTGACCCCGGGAGTGTGTGATGTGACGGTGTGGAGGGAGCTTCACTCTGTGTCTGACCCCGGGAGTGTGTGATGGGACGGTGTGGAGGGAGATTCACTCTGACCCCGAGAGTGTGTGATGGGACGGTGTGGAGGGAGCTTGACTCTGTGTCTGACCCTGGGAGTGTGTGATGGGACAGTGTGGAGGGAGCTTGACTCTGTGTCTGACCCCGGGAGTGTGTGATGGGACGGTGTAGGAGGGAGTTTCACTCTGTGTCTGACCCCGGGAGTGTGTGATGGGACGGTGTGGAGGGAGCTTGACTCTGTGTCTGACCCCGGGAGTGTGTGATGGGACGGTGTGGAAAGAGCTTGACTCTGTGTCTGACCCCGGGAGTGTGTGATGGGACGTTGTGGAGGGAGCTTGACTCTGTGTCTGACCCCGGGAGTGTGTGATGGGACGATGTGGAGGAGCTTCACTCTGTGTCTGACCCCTGGAGTGTGTGATGGGACGGTGTGGTGGGAGTATCACTCGTGTCTGACCCTGGGTGTGTGTGATGGGACGGTGTGGAGGGAGCTTGACTCTGTGTCTGACCCCGGGAGTGCGTGATGGGACGGTGTAGGAGGGAGTTTCACTCTGTATCTGACACCGGGAGTGTGTGATGGGACAGTGTGGAGGGCTCTTCATTCTGTGTCTGACCCCGGCAGTGTGTGATGGGAGTTTCACTCTGTGTCTGACCCCGGGAGTGTGTCATGGGACGGTGTGGAGGGAGCTTCACTCGGCGTCTGACCCCGGGAGCGTATGATGGGATGGTGTGGAGGGAGTTTCACTCGGTGTCTGACCCCGGGAGTGTGTGATGGGACGGTGTGGAGTGAGCTTCACTCTGTGTCTGATGGGACGATGTGGTGGGAGTTTCACTCGGTGTCTGACCCTGGGAGTGTGTGATGGGACGGTGTGGAGGGAGTTTCACTTTGTGTCTGACCCTGGGAGTGTGTGATGGGACGGTGTGGAGGGTGTTTCACTCTGTCTGACCTCGGGAGTGTGTGATGGGACGGTGTGGAGGGAGCTTGACTCTGTGTCTGACCCCGGGAGTGTGTGATGGGACAGTGTGGAGGGAGCTTGACTCTGTGTCTGACCCCGGGAGTGTGTGATGGGACGGTGTAGGAGGGAGTTTCACTCTGTGTCTGACCCCGGGAGTGTGTGATGGGACGGTGTGGAGGGAGTTTCACTCGGTGTCTGACCCCGAGAGTGTGTGATGGGACAGTGTGGAGGGCTCTTCATTCTGTGTCTGACCCCGGCAGTGTGTGGAGGGAGTTTCACTCTGTGGCTGACCCCGGGAGTGTGTGATGGAACAGTGTGGAGGGAGCTTGACTCTGTCTGTGACCCCGGGAGTGTGTGATGGGACAGTATGGAGGGAGTTTCACTCTGTGTCTGACCCCGGGAGTGTGTGATGGGACGGTGTGGTGGGAGTATCACTCGGTGTCTGACCCTGGGTGTGTGTGATGGGACGGTGTGGAAGGAGCTTGACTCTGTGTCTGACCCCGGGAGTGTGTGATGGGACGATGCAGGAGGGAGTTTCACTCTGTGTCTGAACCCGGGAGTGTGTGATGGGACAGTGTGGAGTGAGCTTCACTCTGTGTCTGATGGGACGGTGTGGTGGGAGTTTCACTCGGTGTCTGACCCTGGGAGTGTGTGATGGGACGGTGTGGAGGGTGTTTTACTCTGTCTGACCCCGGGAGTGTTTGATGGGACGGTGTGGAGGGAGATTCACTCTGTGTCTGACCCCGGGAGTGTGTGATGGGACGGTGTGGAGGGAGCATAACTCTGAGTCTGACCCCGGGAGTGTGTGATGGGACGGTGTGGAGGGAGCTTGACTCTGTGTCTGACCCCGGGAGTGTGTGATGGGACGGTGTAGGAGGGAGTTTCACTATGTGTCTGATCCCGGGAGTGTGTGATGGGACGGTGTGGTGGGAGTATCACTCGGTGTCTGACCCTGGGTGTGTGTAATGGGACGGTGTGGAGGGAGTTTCACTCTGTGTCTGACCCCGGGAGTGTGTGATGGGACAGTGTGGAGGGAGCTTGACTCTGTCTGTGACCCCGGGAGTGTGTGATGGGACGGTGTGGAGGGAGCTTGACTCTGTGTCTGACCCCGGGAGTGTGTGATGGGACGATGTAGGAGGGAGTTTCACTCTGTGTCTGAACCCGGGAGTGTGTGATGGGACAGTGTGGAGGGAGCTTGACTCTGTCTGTGACCCCGGGAGTGTGTGATGGGACGGTGTGGAGGGAGCTTGACTCTGTCTGTGACCCCGGGAGTGTGTGATGGGACGGTGTGGAGGGAGCTTCACTGTGTGTCTGACCCCAGGAGTGTGTGATGGGACGGTGTGGAGGGAGCTTCACTCTGTGTCTGACCCCGGGAGTGTGTGATGGGACGGTGTGGTGGGAGTATCACTCGGTGTCTGACCCTGGGTGTGTGTGATGGGACGGTGTGGAGGGAGCTTGACTCTGTGTCTGACCCCGGGAGTGTGTGATGGGACGGTGTGGAGTGAGCTTCACTCTGTGTCTGATGGGACGGTGTGGTGGGAGTTTCACTCGGTGTCTGACCCTGGGAGTGTGTGATGGGACGGTGTGGAGGGAGTTTCACTTTGTGTCTGACCCTGGGAGTGCGTGATGGGACGGTGTGGAGGGTGTTTTACTCTATCTGACCTCGGGAGTGTGTGATGGGACAGTTTGGAGGGAGCTTGACTCTGTGTCTGACCCCGGGAGTGTGTGATGGGACGGTGTGGAGGGAGCATAACTCTGAGTCTGACCCCGGGGGTGTGTGATGGGACAGTGTGGAGGGAGCTTCACTCTGTGTCTGACCCCGGGAGTGTGTGATGGGACGGTGTGGAGGGAGCTTGACTCTGTGTCTGACCCCGAGAGTGTGTGATGGGACAGTCTGGAGGGCTCTTCATTCTGGGTCTGACCCCGGCAGTGTGTGATGGGAGTTTCACTCTGTGTCTGACCCCGGGAGTGTGTGATGGGACGGTGTGGAGGGAGCTTCACTCGGCGTCTGACCCCGGGAGTGTGTGATGGGACGGTGTGGACGGAGCATCACTCTGTGTCTGACCCCGGGAGTGTGTGATGGGACGGTGTGGAGGGAGCTTGACTCTGTGTCTGACCCCGGGAGTGTGTGATGGGACGGTGTAGGAGGGAGTTTCACTCTGTGTCTGACCCCGGGAGTGTGTGATGGGACGGTGTGGTGGGAGTATCACTCGGTGTCTGACCCTGGGTGTGTGTGATGGGACGGTGTGGAGGGAGCTTGACTCTGTGTCTGACCCCGGGAGTGTGTGATGGGACGGTGTGGTGGGAGTATCACTCGGTGTCTGACCCTGGGTGTGTGTGATGGGACGGTGTGGAGGGAGCTTGACTCTGTGTCTGACCCCGGGTGTGTGTGATGGGACGGTGTAGGAGGGAGTTTCACTCTGTGTCTGACACCGGGAGTCTGTGATGGGACAGTGTGGAGGGCTCTTCATTCTGTGTCTGACCCCGGCAGTGTGTGATGGGAGTTTCACTCTGTGTCTGACCCCGGGAGTGTGTCATGGGACGGTGTGGAGGGAGCTTCACTCGGCGTCTGACCCCGGGAGCGTATGATGGGATGGTGTGGAGGGAGTTTCACTCTGTGTCTGACCCCGGGAGTGTGTGATGGGACGGTGTAGGAGGGAGTTTCACTATGTGTCTGATCCCGGGAGTGTGTGATGGGACAGTGTGGAGGGAGTTTCACTCTGTGTCTGACACCGGGAGTGTGTGATGGGTTGGTGTGGTGGGAGTTTCACTCTGTGTCTGACCCCGGGAGTGTGTGATGGGATTGTGTGGTGGGAATTTCACTCTGAGTCTGACCCCGGGAGTGTGTGATGGGACGGTGTGGAGGGAGTTTCACTCGGTGTCTGACCCCGAGAGTGTGTGATGGGACAGTCTGGAGGGCTCTTCATTCTGTGTCTGACCCCGGCAGTGTGTGATGGGAGTTTCACTCTGTGTCTGACCCCGGGTGTGTGTGATGGGACGGTGTGGAGGGTGCTTCACTCGACGTCTGACCCCGGGAGTGTGTGATGGGACGGTGTAGGAGGGAGTTTCACTATGTGTCTGATCCCGGGAGTGTGTGATGGGACAGTGTGGAGGGAGCTTGACTCTGTCTGTGACCCCGGGAGTGTGTGATGGGACGGTGTGGAGGGAGCTTCACTCTGTGTCTGACCCCGGGAGTGTGTGATGGGACGGTGTGGAGGGAGCTTCACTCTGTGTCTGACCCCGGGAGTGTGTGATGGGACGGTGTGGAGGGAGATTCACTCTGTCTCTGACCCCGGGAGTGTGTGATGGGACGGTGTGGAGGGAGCTTGACTCTGTGTCTGACCCCGGGAGTGTGTGATGGGACGGTGTGGAGTGAGCTTCACTCTGTGTCTGATGGGACGATGTGGTGGGAGTTTCACTCGGTGTCTGACCCTGGGAGTGTGTGATGGGACGGTGTGGAGGGAGTTTCACTTTGTGTCTGACCCTGGGAGTGTGTGATGGGACGGTGTGGAGGGTGTTTCACTCTGTCTGACCTCGGGAGTGTGTGATGGGACGGTGTGGAGGGAGCTTGACTCTGTGTCTGACCCCGGGAGTGTGTGATGGGACGGTGCAGGAGGGAGTTTCATTCTGTGTCTGACCCCGGGAGTGTGTGATGGGACAGTATGGAGTGAGCTTCACTCTGTGTCTGATGGGACGGTGTGGTGGGAGTTTCACTCGGTGTCTGACCCTGGGAGTGTGTGATGGGACGGTGTGGAGGGAGTTTCACTTTGTGTCTGACCCTGGGAGTGTGTGATGGGACGGTGTGGAGGGTGTTTCACTCTGTCTGACCTCGGGAGTGTGTGATGGGACGGTGTGGAGGGAGATTCACTCTGAGTCTGACCCCGGGAGTGTGTGATGGGACGGTGTGGAGGGAGCTTCACTCGGCGTCTGACCCCGGGAGTGTGTGATGGGACGGTGTGGAGAGAGCATCACTCTGTGTCTGACCCCGGGAGTGTGTGATGGGACGGTGTAGGAGGGAGTTTCACTCTGTATCTGACACCGGGAGTGTGTGATGGGACAGTGTGGAGGGCTCTTCATTCTGTGTCTGACCCCGGCAGTGTGTGATGGGAGTTTCACTCTGTGTCTGACCCCGGAAGTGTGTCATGGGACGGTGTGGAGGGAGATTCACTCGGCGTCTGACCCCGGGAGCGTATGATGGGATGGTGTGGAGGGAGTTTCACTCGGTGTCTGACCCCGGGAGTGTGTGATGGGACGGTGTGGAGTGAGCTTCACTCTGTGTCTGATGGGACGATGTGGTGGGAGTTTCACTCGGTGTCTGACCCTGGGAGTGTGTGATGGGACGGTGTGGAGGGAGTTTCACTTTGTGTCTGACCCTGGGAGTGTGTGATGGGACGGTGTGGAGGGTGTTTCACTCTGTCTGACCCCGGGAGTGTGTGATGGGACGGTGTGGAGGGAGCTTGACTCTGTGTCTGACTCCGGGAGTGTGTGATGGGACGGTGTGGAGGGAGTTTCACTTTGTGTCTGACCCCGGGAGTGTGTGATGGGACGGTGTGGAGGGAGATTCAGTCTGTGTCTGACCCCGGGAGTGTGTGATGGGACGGTGTGGTGGGAGTATCACTCGGTGTCTGACCCTGGGAGTGTGTGATGGGACGGTGTGGAGGGAGCTTGACTCTGTGTCTGACCCCGGGAGTGTGTGATGGGACGGTGCAGGAGGGAGTTTCACTCTGTGTCTGACCCCGGGAGTGTGTGATGGGACAGTGTGGAGTGAGCTTCACTCTGTGTCTGATGGGACGGTGTGGTGGGAGTTTCAGTCGGTGTCTGACCCTGGGAGTGTGTGATGGACGGTGTGGAGGGAGTTTCACATTGTGTCTGACCCTGGGAGTGTGTGATGGGACGGTGTGGAGGGTGTTTCACTCTGTCTGACCTCGGGAGTGTGTGATGGGACGGTGTGGAGGGAGATTCACTCTGAGTCTGACCCCGGGAGTGTGTGATTGGACAGTGTGGAGGGAGCTTGACTCTGTGTCTGACCCCGGGAGTGTGTGATGGGACGGTGTGGAGGGAGTTTCACTCTGTGTCTGACCCCGGGAGTGTGTGATGGGACAGTGTGGAGGGAGCTTGACTCTGTGTCTGACCCCGAGAGTGTGTGAAGGGACGGTGTAGGATGGAGTTTCACTCTGTGTCTGACCCCGGGAGCGTGTGATGGGACGGTGTGGAGGGAGCTTGACTCTGTGTCTGACCCCGGGAGTGTGTGATGGGACGGTGTAGGAGGGAGTTTCACTCTGTGTCTGACCCCGGGAGTGTGTGATGGGACGGTGTGGAGGGAGTTTCACTCGGTGTCTGACCCCGAGAGTGTGTGATGGGACAGTGTGGAGGGCTCTTCATTCTGTGTCTGACCCCGGCAGTGTGTGATGGGAGTTTCACTCTGTGTCTGACCCCGGGAGTGTGTGATGGGACGGTGTGGAGGGAGCTTCACTCGGCGTCTGACCCCGGGAGCGTATGATGGGATGGTGTGGAGGGAGTTTCACTCTGTGGCTGACCCCGGGAGTGTGTGATGGAACAGTGTGGAGGGAGCTTGACTCTGTGTCTGACCCCGGGAGTGTGTGATGGGACGGTGTGGTGGGAGTATCACTCGGTGTCTGACCCTGGGTGTGTGTGATGGGACGGTGTGGAGGGAGCTTGACTCTGTGTCTGACCCCGGGAGTGTGTGATGGGACGATGTAGGAGGGAGTTTCACTCTGTGTCTGAACCCGGGAGTGTGTGATGGGACAGTGTGGAGTGAGCTTCACTCTGTGTCTGATGGGACGGTGTGGTGGGAGCTTGACTCTGTGTCTGACCCCGGGAGTGTGTGATGGGACGGTGTAGGAGGGACTTTCACTCTGTGTCTGACCCCGGGAGTGTGTGATGGGACGGTGTGGAGGGAGCATAACTCTGAGTCTGACCCCGGGAGTGTGTGATGGGACAGTGTGGAGGGAGACTCTGTGTCTGACCCCGGGAGTGTGTGATGGGACGGTGTGGAGGGAGCTTGACTCTGTGTCTGACCCCGGGAGTGTGTGATGGGACGGTGTAGGAGGGAGTTTCACTATGTGTCTGATCCCGGGAGTGTGTGATGGGACGGTGTGGTGGGAGTATCACTCGGTGTCTGACCCTGGGTGTGTGTAATGGGACGGTGTGGAGGGAGTTTCACTCTGTGTCTGACCCCGGGAGTGTGTGATGGGACAGTGTGGAGGGAGCTTGACTCTGTCTGTGACCCCGGGAGTGTGTGATGGGACGGTGTGGAGGGAGCTTGACTCTGTGTCTGACCCCGGGAGTGTGTGATGGGACGATGTAGGAGGGAGTTTCACTCTGTGTCTGAACCCGGGAGTGTGTGATGGGACAGTGTGGAGGGAGCTTGACTCTGTCTGTGACCCCGGGAGTGTGTGATGGGACGGTGTGGAGGGAGCTTGACTCTGTCTGTGACCCCGGGAGTGTGTGATGGGACGGTGTGGAGGGAGCTTCACTGTGTGTCTGACCCCAGGAGTGTGTGATGGGACGGTGTGGAGGGAGCTTCACTCTGTGTCTGACCCCGGGAGTGTGTGATGGGACGGTGTGGTGGGAGTATCACTCGGTGTCTGACCCTGGGTGTGTGTGATGGGACGGTGTGGAGGGAGCTTGACTCTGTGTCTGACCCCGGGAGTGTGTGATGGGACGATGTAGGAGGGAGTTTCACTCTGTGTCTGAACCCGGGAGTGTGTGATGGGACAGTGTGGAGTGAGCTTCACTCTGTGTCTGATGGGACGGTGTGGTGGGAGTTTCACTCGGTGTCTGACCCTGGGAGTGTGTGATGGGACGGTGTGGAGGGAGTTTCACTTTGTGTCTGACCCTGGGAGTGCGTGATGGGACGGTGTGGAGGGTGTTTTACTCTATCTGACCTCGGGAGTGTGTGATGGGACAGTTTGGAGGGAGCTTGACTCTGTGTCTGACCCCGGGAGTGTGTGATGGGACGGTGTGGAGGGAGCATAACTCTGAGTCTGACCCCGGGGGTGTGTGATGGGACAGTGTGGAGGGAGCTTCACTCTGTGTCTGACCCCGGGAGTGTGTGATGGGACGGTGTGGAGGGAGCTTGACTCTGTGTCTGACCCCGAGAGTGTGTGATGGGACAGTCTGCAGGGCTCTTCATTCTGGGTCTGACCCCGGCAGTGTGTGATGGGAGTTTCACTCTGTGTCTGACCCCGGGAGTGTGTGATGGGACGGTGTGGAGGGAGCTTCACTCGGCGTCTGACCCCGGGAGTGTGTGATGGGACGGTGTGGACGGAGCATCACTCTGTGTCTGACCCCGGGAGTGTGTGATGGGACGGTGTGGAGGGAGCTTGACTCTGTGTCTGACCCCGGGAGTGTGTGATGGGACGGTGTAGGAGGGAGTTTCACTCTGTGTCTGACCCCGGGAGTGTGTGATGGGACGGTGTGGTGGGAGTATCACTCGGTGTCTGACCCTGGGTGTGTGTGATGGGACGGTGTGGAGGGAGCTTGACTCTGTGTCTGACCCCGGGAGTGTGTGATGGGACGGTGTGGTGGGAGTATCACTCGGTGTCTGACCCTGGGTGTGTGTGATGGGACGGTGTGGAGGGAGCTTGACTCTGTGTCTGACCCCGGGAGTGTGTGATGGGACGGTGTAGGAGGGAGTTTCACTCTGTGTCTGACACCGGGAGTCTGTGATGGGACAGTGTGGAGGGCTCTTCATTCTGTGTCTGACCCCGGCAGTGTGTGATGGGAGTTTCACTCTGTGTCTGACCCCGGGAGTGTGTGATGGGACGGTGTGGAAAGAGCTTGACTCTGTGTCTGACCCTGGGTGTGTGTGATGGGACGGTGTGGAGGGAGCTTGACTCTGTGTCTGACCCCGGGAGTGTGTGATGGGACGGTGTAGGAGGGAGTTTCACTCTGTATCTGACACCGGGAGTGTGTGATGGGACAGTGTGGAGGGCTCTTCATTCTGTGTCTGACCCCGGCAGTGTGTGATGGGAGTTTCACTCTGTGTCTGACCCCGGGAGTGTGTCATGGGACGGTGTGGAGGGAGCTTCACTCGGCGTCTGACCCCGGGAGCGTATGATGGGATGGTGTGGAGGGAGTTTCACTCTGTGTCTGACCCCGGGAGTGTGTGATGGGACGGTGTAGGAGGGAGTTTCACTATGTGTCTGATCCCGGGAGTGTGTGATGGGACAGTGTGGAGGGAGTTTCACTCTGTGTCTGACACCGGGAGTGTGTGATGGGTTGGTGTGGTGGGAGTTTCACTCTGTGTCTGACCCCGGGAGTGTGTGATGGGATTGTGTGGTGGGAATTTCACTCTGAGTCTGACCCCGGGAGTGTGTGATGGGACGGTGTGGAGGGAGTTTCACTCGGTGTCTGACCCCGAGAGTGTGTGATGGGACAGTCTGGAGGGCTCTTCATTCTGTGTCTGACCCCGGCAGTGTGTGATGGGAGTTTCACTCTGTGTCTGACCCCGGGAGTGTGTGATGGGACGGTGTGGAGGGAGCTTCACTCGGCGTCTGACCCCGGGAGTGTGTGATGGGACGGTGTAGGAGGGAGTTTCACTATGTGTCTGATCCCGGGAGTGTGTGATGGGACAGTGTGGAGGGAGGTTGACTCTGTCTGTGACCCCGGGAGTGTGTGATGGGACGGTGTGGAGGGAGCTTCACTCTGTGTCTGACCCCGGGAGTGTGTGATGGGACGGTGTGGAGGGAGCTTCACTCTGTGTCTGACCCCGGGAGTGTGTGATGGGACGGTGTGGAGGGAGATTCACTCTGTGTCTGACCCCGGGAGTGTGTGATGGGACGGTGTGGAGGGAGCTTGACTCTGTGTCTGACCCCGGGAGTGTGTGATGGGACGGTGTGGAGTGAGCTTCACTCTGTGTCTGATGGGACGATGTGGTGGGAGTTTCACTCGGTGTCTGACCCTGGGAGTGTGTGATGGGACGGTGTGGAGGGAGTTTCACTTTGTGTCTGACCCTGGGAGTGTGTGATGGGACGGTGTGGAGGGTGTTTCACTCTGTCTGACCTCGGGAGTGTGTGATGGGACGGTGTGGAGGGAGCTTGACTCTGTGTCTGACCCCGGGAGTGTGTGATGGGACGGTGCAGGAGGGAGTTTCACTCTGTGTCTGACCCCGGGAGTGTGTGATGGGACAGTATGGAGTGAGCTTCACTCTGTGTCTGATGGGACGGTGTGGTGGGAGTTTCACTCGGTGTCTGACCCTGGGAGTGTGTGATGGGACGGTGTGGAGGGAGTTTCACTTTGTGTCTGACCCTGGGAGTGTGTGATGGGACGGTGTGGAGGGTGTTTCACTCTGTCTGACCTCGGGAGTGTGTGATGGGACGGTGTGGAGGGAGATTCACTCTGAGTCTGACCCCGGGAGTGTGTGATGGGACGGTGTGGAGGGAGCTTCACTCGGCGTCTGACCCCGGGAGTGTGTGATGGGACGGTGTGGAGAGAGCATCACTCTGTGTCTGACCCCGGGAGTGTGTGATGGGACGGTGTAGGAGGGAGTTTCACTCTGTATCTGACACCGGGAGTGTGTGATGGGACAGTGTGGAGGGCTCTTCATTCTGTGTCTGACCCCGGCAGTGTGTGATGGGAGTTTCACTCTGTGTCTGACCCCGGAAGTGTGTCATGGGACGGTGTGGAGGGAGATTCACTCGGCGTCTGACCCCGGGAGCGTATGATGGGATGGTGTGGAGGGAGTTTCACTCGGTGTCTGACCCCGGGAGTGTGTGATGGGACGGTGTGGAGGGAGCTTCACTCGGCGTCTGACCCCGGGAGTGTGTGATGGGACGGTGTAGGAGGGAGTTTCACTATGTGTCTGATCCCGGGAGTGTGTGATGGGACAGTGTGGAGGGAGCTTGACTCTGTCTGTGACCCCGGGAGTGTGTGATGGGACGGTGTGGAGGGAGCTTCACTCTGTGTCTGACCCCGGGAGTGTGTGATGGGACGGTGTGGAGGGAGCTTCACTCTGTGTCTGACCCCGGGAGTGTGTGATGGGACGGTGTGGAGGGAGATTCACTCTGTGTCTGACCCCGGGAGTGTGTGATGGGACGGTGTGGAGGGAGCTTGACTCTGTGTCTGACCCCGGGAGTGTGTGATGGGACGGTGTGGAGTGAGCTTCACTCTGTGTCTGATGGGACGATGTGGTGGGAGTTTCACTCGGTGTCTGACCCTGGGAGTGTGTGATGGGACGGTGTGGAGGGAGTTTCACTTTGTGTCTGACCCTGGGAGTGTGTGATGGGACGGTGTGGAGGGTGTTTCACTCTGTCTGACCTCGGGAGTGTGTGATGGAACGGTGTGGAGGGAGCTTGACTCTGTGTCTGACCCCGGGAGTGTGTGATGGGACGGTGCAGGAGGGAGTTTCACTCTGTGTCTGACCCCGGGAGTGTGTGATGGGACAGTATGGAGTGAGCTTCACTCTGTGTCTGATGGGACGGTGTGGTGGGAGTTTCACTCGGTGTCTGACCCTGGGAGTGTGTGATGGGACGGTGTGGAGGGAGTTTCACTTTGTGTCTGACCCTGGGAGTGTGTGATGGGACGGTGTGGAGGGTGTTTCACTCTGTCTGACCTCGGGAGTGTGTGATGGGACGGTGTGGAGGGAGATTCACTCTGAGTCTGACCCCGGGAGTGTGTGATGGGACGGTGTGGAGGGAGCTTCACTCGGCGTCTGACCCCGGGAGTGTGTGATGGGACGGTGTGGAGAGAGCATCACTCTGTGTCTGACCCCGGGAGTGTGTGATGGGACGGTGTAGGAGGGAGTTTCACTCTGTATCTGACACCGGGAGTGTGTGATGGGACAGTGTGGAGGGCTCTTCATTCTGTGTCTGACCCCGGCAGTGTGTGATGGGAGTTTCACTCTGTGTCTGACCCCGGAAGTGTGTCATGGGACGGTGTGGAGGGAGATTCACTCGGCGTCTGACCCCGGAAGCGTATGATGGGATGGTGTGGAGGGAGTTTCACTCGGTGTCTGACCCCGGGAGTGTGTGATGGGACGGTGTGGAGTGAGCTTCACTCTGTGTCTGATGGGACGATGTGGTGGGAGTTTCACTCGGTGTCTGACCCTGGGAGTGTGTGATGGGACGGTGTGGAGGGAGTTTCACTTTGTGTCTGACCCTGGGAGTGTGTGATGGGACGGTGTGGAGGGTGTTTCACTCTGTCTGACGCCGGGAGTGTGTGATGGGACGGTGTGGAGGGAGCTTGACTCTGTGTCTGACTCCGGGAGTGTGTGATGGGACGGTGTGGAGGGAGTTTCACTTTGTGTCTGACCCCGGGAGTGTGTGATGGGACGGTGTGGAGGGAGATTCAGTCTGTGTCTGACCCCGGGAGTGTGTGATGGGACGGTGTGGAGGGAGCTTGACTCTGTGTCTGACCCCGGGAGTGTGTGATGGGACGGTGCAGGAGGGAGTTTCACTCTGTGTCTGACCCCGGGAGTGTGTGATGGGACAGTGTGGAGTGAGCTTCACTCTGTGTCTGATGGGACGGTGTGGTGGGAGTTTCAGTCGGTGTCTGACCCTGGGAGTGTGTGATGGGACGGTGTGGAGGGAGTTTCACATTGTGTCTGACCCTGGGAGTGTGTGATGGGACGGTGTGGAGGGTGTTTCACTCTGTCTGACCTCGGGAGTGTGTGATGGGACGGTGTGGAGGGAGATTCACTCTGAGTCTGACCCCGGGAGTGTGTGATTGGACAGTGTGGAGGGAGCTTGACTCTGTGTCTGACCCCGGGAGTGTGTGATGGGACGGTGTGGAGGGAGTTTCACTCTGTGTCTGACCCCGGGAGTGTGTGATGGGACAGTGTGGAGGGAGCTTGACTCTGTGTCTGACCCTGAGAGTGTGTGAAGGGACGGTGTAGGATGGAGTTTCACTCTGTGTCTGACCCCGGGAGTGTGTGATGGGACGGTGTAGGAGGGAGTTTCACTCTGTGTCTGACCCCGGGAGTGTGTGATGGGACGGTGTGGAGGGAGTTTCACTCGGTGTCTGACCCCGAGAGTGTGTGATGGGACAGTGTGGAGGGCTCTTCATTCTGTGTCTGACCCCGGCAGTGTGTGATGGGAGTTTCACTCTGTGTCTGACCCCGGGAGTGTGTGATGGGACGGTGTGGAGGGAGCTTCACTCGGCGTCTGACCCCGGGAGCGTATGATGGGATGGTGTGGAGGGAGTTTCACTCTGTGGCTGACCCCGGGAGTGTGTGATGGAACAGTGTGGAGGGAGCTTGACTCTGTGTCTGACCCCGGGAGTGTGTGATGGGACGGTGTGGTGGGAGTATCACTCGGTGTCTGACCCTGGGTGTGTGTGATGGGACGGTGTGGAGGGAGCTTGACTCTGTGTCTGACCCCGGGAGTGTGTGATGGGACGATGTAGGAGGGAGTTTCACTCTGTGTCTGAACCCGGGAGTGTGTGATGGGACAGTGTGGAGTGAGCTTCACTCTGTGTCTGATGGGACGGTCTGGTGGGAGTTTCACTCGGTGTCTGACCCTGGGAGTGTGTGATGGGACGGTGTGGAGGGAGTTTCACTTTGTGTCTGACCCTGGGAGTGCGTGATGGGACGGTGTGGAGGGTGTTTTACTCTGTCTGACCTCGGGAGTGTGTGATGGGACGGTGTGGAGGGCTCTTCATTCTGTGTCTGACCCCGGGAGTGTGTGATGGGACAGTGTGGAGGGAGCTTGACTCTGTGTCTGACCCCGGGAGTGTGTGATGGGACGGTGTGGAGGGAGCTTGACTCTGTGTCTGACCCCGGGAGTGTGTGATGGGACGGTGTAGGAGGGACTTTCACTCTGTGTCTGACCCCGGGAGTGTGTGATGGGACGGTCTGGAGGGAGCTTGACTCTGTCTCTGACCCCGGGAGTGTGTGATGGGACGGTGTGGTGGGAATTTCAGTCTGAGTCTGACCCCGGGAGTGTGTGATGGGACGGTGTGGAGGGAGTTTCACTCGGTGTCTGACCCCGAGAGTGTGTGATGGGACAGTCTGGAGGGCTCTTCATTCTGGGTCTGACCCCGGCAGTGTGTGATGGGAGTTTCACTCTGTGTCTGACCCCGGGAGTGTGTGATGGGACGGTGTGGAGGGAGCTTCACTCGGCGTCTGACCCCGGGAGTGTGTGATGGGACGGTGTGGACGGAGTATCACTCTGTGTCTGACCCCGGGAGTGTGTGATGGGACGGCGTGGACGGAGCATCACTCTGTGTCTGACCCCGGGAGTGTGTGATGGGACGGTGTGGTGGGAGTATCACTCGGTGTCTGACCCTGGGTGTGTGTGATGGGACGGTGTGGAGGGAGCTTGACTCTGTGTCTGACCCCGGGAGTGTGTGATGGGACGGTGTAGGAGGGAGTTTCACTCTGTGTCTGACCCCGGGAGTGTGTGATGGGACGGTGTGGAAAGAGCTTGACTCTGTGTCTGACCCCGGGAGTGTGTGATGGGACGGTGTGCACGGAGCATCACTCTGTGTCTGACCCCGGGAGTGTGTGATGGGACGGTGTGGAGGGAGCTTCACTCTGTGTCTGACCCTGGGAGTGTGTGATGGGACGGTGTGGAGGGAGTTTCACTCTGTGTCTGACCCCGGGAGTGTGTGATGGGACGGTGTGGAGGGAGCTTCACTCTGTGTCTGACCCCGGGAGTGTGTGATGGGACGGTGTGGTGGGAGTATCACTCGTGTCTGACCCTGGGTGTGTGTGATGGGATGGTGTGGAGGGAGCTTGACTCTGTGTCTGACCCCGGGAGTGTGTGATGGGACAGTGCGGAGGGAGCTTCACTCTGTGTCTGACCCCGGGAGTGTGTGATGGGATGGTGTGGAGGGAGCTTGACTCTGTGTCTGACCCCGGGAGTGTGTGATGGGACGGTGTAGGAGGGAGTTTCACTCTGTATCTGACACCGGGAGTGTGTGATGGGACAGTGTGGAGGGCTCTTCATTCTGTGTCTGAACCCGGCAGTGTGTGATGGGAGTTTCACTCTGTGTCTGACCCCGGGAGTGTGTGATGGGACGGTGTGGAGGGAGCTTGACTCTGTGTCTGACCCCGGGAGTGTGTGATGGGACGGTGTGGTGGGAGTATCACTCGGTGTCTGACCCTGGGTGTGTGTGATGGGACGGTGTGGAGGGAGCTTGACTCTGTGTGTGACCCCGGGAGTGTGTGATGGGACGGTGCAGGAGGGAGTTTCACTCTGTGTCTGACCCCGGGAGTGTGTGATGGGACAGTATGGAGTGAGCTTCACTCTGTGTCTGATGGGACGGTGTGGTGGGAGTTTCACTCGGTGTCTGACCCTGGGAGTGTGTGATGGGACGGTGTGGAGGGAGTTTCACTTTGTGTCTGACCCTGGGAGTGTGTGATGGGACGGTGTGGAGGGTGTTTCACTCTGTCTGACCTCGGGAGTGTGTGATGGGACGGTGTGGTGGGAGTATCAATCGGTGTCTGACCCTGGGTGTGTGTGATGGGACGGTGTGGAGGGAGCTTGACTCTGTGTTTGACCCCGGGAGTGTGTGATGGGACGGTGCAGGAGGGAGTTTCACTCTGTGTCTGACCCCGGGAGTGTGTGATGGGACAGTATGGAGTGAGCTTCACTCTGTGTCTGATGGGACGGTGTGGTGGGAGTTTCACTCGGTGTCTGACCCTGGGAGTGTGTGATGGGACGGTGTGGAGGGAGTTTCACTTTGTGTCTGACCCTGGGAGTGTGTGATGGGACGGTGTGGAGGGTGTTTCACTCTGTCTGACCTCGGGAGTGTGTGATGGGACGGTGTGGAGGGAGATTCACTCTGAGTCTGACCCCGGGAGTGTGTGATGGGACGGTGTGGAGGGAGCTTCACTCGGCGTCTGACCCCGGGAGCGTATGATGGGATGGTGTGGAGGGAGCTTCACTCTGTGTCTGACCCCGGGAGTGTGTGATGGGACAGTGTGGAGTGAGCTTCACTCTGTCTCTGTTGGGACGGTGTGGTGGGAGTTTCACTCGGTGTCTGACACCGGGAGTGTGTGATGGGATGGTGTGGTGGGAGTTTCACTCTGTGTCTGACCCCGGGAGTGCGTGATGGGATGGTGTGGTGGGAGTTTCGCTCTGTGTCTGACCCCGGGAGTGTGTGATGGGATTGTGTGGTGGGAGTTTCACTCTGAGTCTGACCCCGGGAGTGTGTGATGGGACGGTGTGGAGGGAGTTTCACTTTGTGTCTGACCCTGGGAGTGTGTGATGGGACGGTGTGGAGGGAGTTTCACTCCGTGTCTGACCCCGGGAGTGTGTGATGGGACGGTGTAGGAGGGAGTTTCACTCTGTGTCTGACCCCGGGAGTGTGTGATGGGACGGTGTAGGAGGGAGTTTCACTATGTGTCTGATCCCAGGAGTGTGTGATGGGACAGTGTGGAGGGAGTTTCACTCTGTGTCTGACACCGGGAGTGTGTGATGGGACGGGGTGGAGGGAGTTTCACTCGGTGTCTGACCCCGAGAGTGTGTAATGGGACGGTGTGGAGGGAGCTTCACTCGGCGTCTGACCACGGGAGCGTATGATGGGATGGTGTGGAGGGAGTTTCACTCGGCGTCTGACCCCGGGAGTGTGTGATGGGACGATGTGGAGGGAGCTTCACTGTGTGTCTGACCCCGGGAGTGTGTGATGGGACGGTGTGGAGGGAGCTTGACTCTGTGTCTGACCCCGGGAGTGTGTGATGGGACGGTGTAGGAGGGAGTTTCACTCTGTGTCTGACACCGGGAGTGTGCGATGGGACAGTGTGGAGGGCTCTTCATTCTGTGTCTGACCCCGGCAGTGTGTGATGGGAGTTTCACTCTGTGTCTGACCCCGGGAGTGTGTGATGGGACGGTGTGGAGGGAGCTTCACTCGGCGTCTGACCCCGGGAGTGTGTGATGGGATGGTGTGGAGGGAGTTTCACTCGGTGTCTGACCCTGGGAGTGTGTGATGGGACGGTGTGGAGGGAGGTTCACTTTGTGTCTGACCCTGGGAGTGTGTGATGGGACTGTGTGGAGGGTGTTTCACTGTGTCTGACCTCGGGAGTGTGTGATGGGACGGTGTGGAGGGAGATTCACTCTGAGTCTGACCCCGGGAGTGTGTGATGGGACAGTGTGGAGGGAGCTTGACTCGGTGTCTGACCCCGGGAGTGTGTGATGGGATGGTGTAGGAGGGAGTTTCACTCTGTGTCTGACCCCGGAAGTGTGTGATGGGACGGTGTGGAGCGAGCTTGACTCTGTGTCTGACCCCGGGAGTGTGTGATGGGACGGTGTAGGAGGGAGTTTCACTCTGTGTCTGACCCCGGGAGTGTGTGATGGGACGGTGTGGAGGGAGCTTCACTTTGTGTCTGACCCCGGGAGTGTGTGATGGGACGGTGTAGGAGGGAGTTTCACTATGTGTCTGATCCCGGGAGTGTGTGATGGGACAGTGTGGAGGGAGTTTCACTCTGTGTCTGACACCGGGAGTGTGTGATGGGATGGTGTGGTGGGAGTTTCACTCTGTGTCTGACCCAGGGAGTGTGTGATGGGATTGTGTGGTGGGAGTTACACTCTGAATCTGACCCCGGGAGTGTGTGATGGGACGGTGTGGAGGGCTCTTCATTCTGTGTCTGACCCCGGCAGTGTGTGATCGGACAGTGTGGAGGGAGTTTCACTCTGTGTCTGACCCCGGGAGTGTGTGATGGGACGGTGTGGTGGGAGTTTCACTCTGAGTCTGACCCCGGGAGTGTGTGATGGGACAGTGTGGAGGGAGTTTCACTCTGTGTCTGACCCCGGGAGTATGTGATGGGACAGTCTGGTGGGAGTTTCACTCTGAGTCTGACCCCGGGAGTGTGTGATGGGACGGTGAGGAGGGTGTTTCACTCTGTCTGACCTCGGGAGTGTGTGATGGGACGGTGTGGAGGGGGTTTCACTCAGTGTCTGATCCCGGGAGTGTGTGATGGGACGGTGTGGAGGGAGTTTCACTCTGTGTCTGACCCCGGGAGTGTGTGATGGGACGGTGTAGGAGGGAGTTTCACTCTGTGTCTGACCCCGGGAGTGTGTGATGGGACGGTGTGGAGGGAGCTTGACTCTGTGTCTGACCCCGGGAGTGTGTGATGGGACGGTGTGGAGGGAGTTTTATTCTGTGTCTGACACCGGGAGTGTGTGATGGGATGGTGTGGTGGGAGTTTCACTCTGTGTCTGACCCCGGGAGTGTGTGATGGGATTGTGTGGTGGGAGTTTCACTCTGAGTCTGACCCCGGGAGTGTGTGATGGGACGGTGTGGAGGGAGTTTCACTCTGTGTCTGACCCCGGGAGTGTGTGATGGGACGGTGTGGAGGTAGCTTCACTCGGCGTCTGACCGCGGGAGTGTGTGATGGGATGGTGTGGAGGGAGCTTCACTCGGCGTCTGACCCCGGGAGCGTATGATGGGATGGTGTGGAGGGAGTTTCACTCGGCGTCTGACCCCGGGAGTGTTTGATGGGACGGTGTGGAGTGAGCTTGACTCTGTGTCTGACCCCAGGAGTGTGTGATGGGACGGTGTGGAGGGAGTATCACTAGGTGTCTGACCCTGGGTGTGTGTGATCGGACGGTGTGGAGGGAGCTTCACTCTGTGTCTGACCCCAGGAGTGTGTGATGGGACGGTGTGGAGGGAGCTTGACTCTGTGTCTGACCCCGGGAGTGTGTGATGGGACGGTGTAGGAGGGAGTTTCACTCTGTGTCTGACACCGGGAGTGTGTGATGGGACAGTGTGGAGTGAGCTTCACTCTGTGTCTGATGGGACAGTGTGGTGGGAGTTTCACTCGGTGTCTGACCCCGGGAGTGTGTGATGGGACAGTGTGGTGGGTGTTTCACTCTGTGTCTGACCCCGGGAGTGTGTGATGGGACGGTGGAGGAGGGAGTTTCACTCTGTGTCTGACCCCGGGAGTGTGTGATGGGACGTTGTGGAGGGAGCTTGACTCTGTGTCTGATCCCGGGAGTGTGTGATGGGACGGCGTAGGAGGGAGATTCACTCTGTGTCTGACCCCGGGAGTGTGTGATGGGACGGTGTGGAGGGAGCTTCACTTTGTGTCTGACCCCGGGAGTGTGTGATGGGATGATGTGGAGGGAGCTTGACTCTGTGTCTGACCCCGGGAGTGTGTGATGGGACGGTGTAGGAGGGAGTTTCACTCTGTGTCTGACCCCGGGAGTGTGTGATGGGACAGTGTGGAGTGAGCTTCACTCTGTGTCTGATGGGACAATCTGGTGGGTGTTTCACTCGGTGTCTGACCCTGGGAGTGTGTGATGGGACGCTGTGGAGGGAGTTTCACTTTGTGTCTGACCCTGGGAGTGTGTGATGGGACGGTGTGGAGGGTGTTTCACTCTGTCTGACCTCGGGAGTGTGTGATGGGACGGTGTGGAGGGAGATTCACTCTGACTCTGACCCCGGGAGTGTGTGATGGGACAGTGTGGAGGGAGCTTGACTCTGTGTCTGACCCCGGGAGTGTGTGATGGGACGCTGTGGAGGGAGTTTCACTCTGTGTCTGACCCCGGGAGTGTGTGATGGGACGGTGTGGAGGGAGCTTCACTTTGTGTCTGACCCCGGGAGTGTGTGATGGGACGGTGTTGGAGGGAGTTTCACTATGTGTCTGATCCCGGGAGTGTGTGATGGGACAGTGTGGAGGGAGTTTCACTCTGTGTCTGACACCGGGAGTGTGTGATGGGATGGTGTGGTGGGAGTTTCACTCTGTGTCTGACCCCGGGGATGTGTGATGGGATTGTGTGGTGGGAGTTTCACTCTGAGTCTGACCCCGGGAGTGTGTGATGGGACGGTGTGGAGGGAATTTCGCTCGGTGTCTGACCCCGAGAGTGTGTGATGGGACAGTGTGGAGGGCTCTTCATTCTGTGTCTGACCCCGGCAGTGTGTGATGGGAGTTTCACTCTGTGTCTGACCCCGGGAGTGTGTGATGGGACGGTGTGGAGGGAGCTTCACTCGGCGTCTGACCCCGGGAGTGTGTGATGGGACGGTGTGGAGTGAGCTTCACTCTGTGTCTGATGGGACGGTGTGGTGGGAGTTTCACTCGGTGTCTGACCCCGGGAGTGTGTGATGGGACGGTGTGGAGGGTGTTTCACTCTGTGTCTGACCCCGGGAGTGTGTGATGGGACGGTGGAGGAGGGAGTTTCACTCTGTGTCTGACCCCGGGAGTGTGTGATGGGACGTTGTGGAGGGAGCTTGACTCTGTGTCTGATCCCGGGAGTGTGTGATGGGACGGCGTAGGAGGGAGATTCACTCTGTGTCTGACCCCGGGAGTGTGTGATGGGACGGTGTGGAGGGAGCTTCACTTTGTGTCTGACCCCGGGAGTGTGTGATGGGATGATGTGGAGGGAGCTTGACTCTGTGTCTGACCCCGGGAGTGTGTGATGGGACGGTGTAGGAGGGAGTTTCACTCTGTGTCTGACCCCGGGAGTGTGTGATGGGACAGTGTGGAGTGAGCTTCACTCTGTGTCTGATGGGACAATCTGGTGGGAGTTTCACTCGGTGTCTGACCCTGGGAGTGTGTGATGGGACGCTGTGGAGGGAGTTTCACTTTGTGTCTGACCCTGGGAGTGTGTGATGGGACGGTGTGGAGGGTGTTTCACTCTGTCTGACCTCGGGAGTGTGTGATGGGACGGTGTGGAGGGAGATTCACTCTGACTCTGACCCCGGGAGTGTGTGATGGGACAGTGTGGAGGGAGCTTGACTCTGTGTCTGACCCCGGGAGTGTGTGATGGGACGGTGTGGAGGGAGTTTCACTCTGTGTCTGACCCCGGGAGTGTGTGATGGGACGGTGTGGAGGGAGCTTCACTTTGTGTCTGACCCCGGGAGTGTGTGATGGGACGGTGTTGGAGGGAGTTTCACTATGTGTCTGATCCCGGGAGTGTGTGATGGGACAGTGTGGAGGGAGTTTCACTCTGTGTCTGACACCGGGAGTGTGTGATGGGATGGTGTGGTGGGAGTTTCACTCTGTGTCTGACCCCGGGGATGTGTGATGGGATTGTGTGGTGGGAGTTTCACTCTGAGTCTGACCCCGGGAGTGTGTGATGGGACGGTGTGGAGGGAATTTCGCTCGGTGTCTGACCCCGAGAGTGTGTGATGGGACAGTGTGGAGGGCTCTTCATTCTGTGTCTGACCCCGGCAGTGTGTGATGGGAGTTTCACTCTGTGTCTGACCCCGGGAGTGTGTGATGGGACGGTGTGGAGGGAGCTTCACTCGGCGTCTGACCCCGGGAGCGTATGATGGGATGGTGTGGAGGGAGTTTCACTCGGCGTCTGACCCCGGGAGTGTGTGATGGGACGGTGTGGAGGGAGCTTGACTCTGTGTCTGACCCCGGGAGTGTGTGATGGGACGGTGTAGGAGGGAGTTTCACTCTGTGTCTGACACCGGGAGTGTGTGATTGGACAGTGTGGAGTGAGCTTCACTCTGTGTCTGATGGGACGGTGTGGTGGGAGTTTCACTCGGTGTCTGACCCTGGGAGTGTGTGATGGGACGGTGTGGAGGGAGTTTCACTTTGTGTCTGACCCTGGGAGTGTGTGATGGTACGGTGTGGAGGGTGTTTCACTCTGTCTGACCTCGGGAGTGTGTGATGGGACGGTGTGGAGGGAGATTCACTCTGAGTCTGACCCCGGGAGTGTGTGAGGGGACAGTGTGGAGGGAGTTTCACTCTGTGTCTGACCCCGGGAGTGTGTGATGGGACGGTGTGGTGGGAGTTTCACTCTGAGTCTGACCCCGGGAGTGTGTGATGGGACAGTGTGGAGGGAGTTTCACTCTGTGTCTGACCCCGGGAGTATGTGATGGGACAGTGTGGTGGGAGTTTCACTCTGTGTCTGACCCCAGGAGTGTGTGATGGGACGGTGTGGAGGGTGTTTCACTCTGTCTGACCTCGGGAGTGTGTGATGGGACGGTGTGGAGGGGGTTTCACTCAGTGTCTGATCCCGGGAGTGTGTGATGGGACGGTGTGGAGGGTGTTTCACTCTGTCTGACCTCGGGAGTGTGTGATGGGACGGTGTGGAGGCAGTTTCACTTTGTGTCTGACCCCGGGAGTGTGTGATGGGACGGTGTTGGAGGGAGTTTCACTATGTGTCTGATCCCGGGAGTGTGTGATGGGACAGTGTGGAGGGAGTTTCACTCTGTGTCTGACACCGGGAGTGTGTGATGGGATGGTGTGGTGGGAGTTTCACTCTGTGTCTGACCCCGGGGATGTGTGATGGGATTGTGTGGTGGGAGTTTCACTCTGAGTCTGACCCCGGGAGTGTGTGATGGGACGGTGTGGAGGGAGTTTCACTCGGTGTCTGACCCCGAGAGTGTGTGATGGGACAGTGTGGAGGGCTCTTCATTCTGTGTCTGACCCCGGCAGTGTGTGATGGGAGTTTCACTCTGTGTCTGACCCCGGGAGTGTGTGATGGGATGGTGTGGAGGGAGTTTCACTCGGCGTCTGACCTCGGGAGTGTGTGATGGGGCGGTGTGGAGGGAGCTTGACTCTGTGTCTGACCTCGGGTGTGTGTGATGGGACGGTGTGGAGGGAGCTTCACTCTGTGTCTGACCCCGGGAGTGTGTGATGGGACGGTGTGGTGGGAGTATCACTCGGTGTCTGACCCTGGGTGTGTGTGATGGGACGGTGTGGAGGGAGCTTGACTCTGTGTCTGACTCCGGGAGTGTGTGATGGGACGGTGTAGGAGGGAGTTTCACTCTGTGTCTGACACCGGGAGTGTGTGATTGGACAGTGTGGAGTGAGCTTCACTCTGTGTCTGATGGGACGGTGTGGAGGGAGTTTCACTTTGTGTCTGACCCTGGGAGTGTGTGATGGTACGGTGTGGAGGGTGTTTCACTCTATCTGACCTCGGGAGTGTGTGATGGGACGGTGTGGAGGGAGATTCACTCTGAGTCTGACCCCGGGAGTGTGTGAGGGGACAGTGTGGAGGGAGTTTCACTCTGTGTCTGACCCCGGGAGTGTGTGATGGGACGGTGTGGTGGGAGTTTCACTCTGAGTCTGACCCCGGGAGTGTGTGATGGGACAGTGTGGAGGGAGTTTCACTCTGTGTCTGACCCCGGGAGTATGTGATGGGACAGTGTGGTGGGAGTTTCACTCTGTGTCTGACCCCAGGAGTGTGTGATGGGACGGTGTGGAGGGTGTTTCACTCTGTCTGACCTCGGGAGTGTGTGATGGGACGGTGTGGAGGGGGTTTCACTCAGTGTCTGATCCCGGGAGTGTGTGATGGGACGGTGTGGAGGGTGTTTCACTCTGTCTGACCTCGGGAGTGTGTGATGGGACGGTGTGGAGGCAGTTTCACTCTGTGTCTGACCCCAGGAGTGTGTGATGGGACGGTGTGGAGGGGGTTTCAATCTGTGTCTGATCCCGGGAGTGTGTGATGGGATGGTGTGGAGGGAGAATCACTCTGTGTCTGACCCCAGGAGTGTGTGATGGGATTGTGTGGTGGGAGTTTCACTCTGTGTCTGACCCCGGGAGTGTGTGATGGGATGGTGTGGTGCGAGTTTCACTCTGTTTCTGATGCCGGGAGTGTGTGATGGGACGGTGTAGAGGGAGCTTCACTCTGTGTCTGACCCCGGGAGTGTGTGATGGGACGGTGTAGGAGGGAGTTCCACTCTGTGTCTGACCCCGGGAGTGTGTGATGGGACAGTGTGGAGGGAGTTTCACTCTGTGTCTGACCCCGGGAGTGTGTGATGGGACGGTGTGGAGGGAGTTTCACTCTGTGTCTGACACCGGGAGTGTGTGATGGGACGGTGTGGTGGGAGTTTCACTCTGTTTCTGATCCCGGGAGTGTGTGATGTGACGGTGTGGAGGGAGCATCACTCTGTGTCTGACTCCGGGAGTGTGTGATGGGACGGTGTGGAGGGAGCTTGACTCTGTGTCTGACCCCGGGAGTGTGTGATGGGACGGTGTAGGAGGGAGTTTCACTCTGTGTCTGACCCCGGGAGTGTGTGATGGGACGGTGTGGAGGGAGCTTCACTTTGTGTCTGACCCCGGGACTGTGTGATGGGACGGTGTAGGAGGGAGTTTCACTATGTGTCTGATCCCGGGAGTGTGTGATGGGGCAGTGTGGAGGGAGTTTCACTCTGTGTCTGACACCGGGAGTATGTGATGGGATGGTGTGGTGGGAGTTTCACTCTGTGTCTGACCCCGGGAGTGTGTGATGGGATTGTGTGGTGGGAGTTTCACTCTGACTCTGACCCCGGGAGTGTGTGATGGGACGGTGTGGAGGGTGTTTCACTCGGTGTCTGACCCCGAGAGTGTGTGATGGGACAGTGTGGAGGGCTCTTCATTCTGTGTCTGACCCCGGCAGTGTGTGATGTGAGTTTCACTCTGTGTCTGACCCCGGGAGTGTGTGATGGGACGGTGTGGAAGGAGCTTCACTCGGCGTCTGACCCCGGGACCGTATGATGGGACGGTGTGGAGGGAGCTTCACTCTGTGTCTGACCTCGGGAGTGTGTGATGGGACGGTGTGGAGGGAGTTTCACTCTGTGTCTGACCCCGGGAGTGTGTGATGGGACGGTGTGGAGGGAGCTTGACTCTGTGTCTGACCCCGGGAGTGTGTGATGGGACGGTGTGCAGGGAGCATCACTCTGTGTCTGACCCCGGGAGTGTGTGATGGGACGGTGTGGTGGGAGTATCACTCGGTGTCTGACCCTGGGAGTGTATGATGGGTCGGTGTGGAGGGAGCTTGACTCTGTGTCTGACCCCGGGAGTGTGTGATGGGACGGTGTAGGAGGGAGTTTCACTCTGTGTCTGACCCCGGGAGTGTGTGATGGGACAGTGTGGAGTGAGCTTCACTCTGTGTCTGATGGGACGATGTGGTGGGAGTTTCACTCGGTGTCTGACCTCGGGAGTGTGTGATGGGACGGTGTGGAGGGAGATTCACTCTGAGTCTGACCCCGGGAGTGTGTGATGGGACAGTGTGGAGGGAGCTTGACTCTGTGTCTGACCCCGGGAGTGTGTGATGGGACTGTGTAGGAGGGAGTTTCACTCTGTGTCTGACCCCGGAAGTGTGTGATGGGACGGTGTGGAGGGAGCTTGACTCTGTGTCTGACCCCGGGAGTGTGTGATGGGACGGTGTGGAGGGAGTTTCACTCTGTGTCTGACCCTGGGAGTGTGTGATGGTACGGTGTGGAGGGTGTTTCACTCTGTCTGACCTCGGGAGTGTGTGATGGGACGGTGTGGAGGGAGATTCACTCTGAGTCTGACCCCGGGAGTGTGTGATGGGACAGTGTGGAGGGAGTTTCACTCTGTGTCTGACCCCGGGAGTGTGTGATGGGACGGTGTGGTGGGAGTTTCACTCTGAGTCTGACCCCGGGAGTGTGTGATGGGACAGTGTGGAGGGAGTTTCACTCTGTGTCTGACCCCGGGAGTATGTGATGGGACAGTGTGGAGGGAGTTTCACTCTGTGTCTGACCCTGGGAGTGTGTGATGGTACGGTGTGGAGGGTGTTTCACTCTGTCTGACCTCGGGAGTGTGTGATGGGACGGTGTGGAGGGAGATTCACTCTGAGTCTGACCCCGGGAGTGTGTGATGGGACGGTGTGGTGGGAGTTTCACTCTGAGTCTGACCCCGGGAGTGTGTGATGGGACAGTGTGGAGGGAGTTTCACTCTGTGTCTGACCCCGGGAGTATGTGATGGGACAGTGTGGAGGGAGTTTCACTCTGTGTCTGACCCCGGGAGTGTGTGATGGGACGGTGTGGTGGGAGTTTCACTCTGTGTCTGACCCCGGGAGTGTGTGATGGGACGGTGTGGAGGGTGTTTCACTCTGTCTGACCTCGGGAGTGTGTGATGGGACGGTGTGGAGGGGGTTTCACTCAGTGTCTGATCCCGGGAGTGTGTGATGTGACGGTGTGGAGGGAGCTTCACTCTGTGTCTGACCCCGGGAGTGTGTGATGGGACAGTGTGGTGGGAGTTTCACTCTGAGTCTGACCCCGGGAGTGTGTGATGGGACGGTGTGGTGGGAGTTTCACTCTGTTTCTGATCCCGGGAGTGTGTGATGGGACGGTGTGGAGGGAGCTTCACTCTGTGTCTGACCCCTTTTTTTTTTTTTTTTTTTTTTTTTTTACAAAATTCTTTATTGCAAATGTCGGTGTTATACAATATTTACAAACCCAGTGAATAACACATTTACTACACTACAAACAGACAATACATGTTAAACCAATATATTGCCATCCTCATCAATGATGGCATTTACACCCCGCGGAGCCCAACGGTCCCGGAACATCTCGACGGTCGCCGTGGACTGTGCGTATTCCTTTTCAATGTTCACCCGGGCTCGAACATACCCCCTAAACATAGCCAGGCAGTCCGCCCGGGGAGAACCTCCTGCCACCCTTTTCCAGGAGCCACGGATGGCAATTTTCGCCAGCCCCAGGAGCAAGTTGACAAGGACATCCTCATCCCTCTGTGCCCCCCTCCTTACTGGATGACCATATATGAATAGGGTGGGACTGAAATGCAACCAGAAGGCGAGAAGCAGCCCACGCAAATACGCGAAAAGGGGCTGCAGCCTCACACACTCCACGTACATATGGTACACGGTCTCCTCCAGCCCGCAGAAGTGACACGCGGCTGGGAGATCCGTGTACAAACTAAAGAACTTATTGCAGGGCACCGCTTTATGCAGCACCCTCCAGCCGAGATCCCCAAGGTGCATGGGAAGGACTCCCTTGTAGAGGGACTTCCACTGGGGACCCCCCTCACCTCCAGGTGGAAAGACCGACCGCCATGGCGTGTCGGGACGGTGGACAAATGCTAGGAAGTGGAGGGTGTGGAGCAGCAGCCCATAAAGGTACCTCCTGCCTGCATCCCTAAATGGGATTGTGGGTGTTGATGAAAGACGGCTCAAGTTGTGTGGATTCGTCTCTCGGGCAAGGCTGCGGGGCCTGGGCCCGACGAGCAGCTCAGCCCGAGTCGTTCCACACACCTGAGCCGCACTGACATCCGTTGAGACAGGGCAAGGGTCGGCCAGGACCCCGCCCTCTGCCAGAGGAGGGAATTCCCGGCCTGAGGCAACCATGTTCCAGACTCTCAGTACGTCCTGATAGAGGCCGGGCAGCCTCTGCAAAGCAGCACTCTGTGTCTGACCCCGGGAGTGTGTGATGGGACGGTGTGGAGGGAGCTTGACTCTGTGTCTGACCCCGGGAGCGTATGATGGGATGGTGTGGAGGGAGCTTCACTCTGTGTCTGACCCTGGGAGTGTGTGATGGGACAGTGTGGAGGGAGCTTGACTCTGTGTCTGACCCCGGGAGTGTGTGATGGGACGGTGTAGGAGGGAGTTTCACTCTGTGTCTGACCCCGGGAGTGTGTGATGGGACGGTGTGGAGGGAGCTTCACTCGGCGTCTGACCCCGGGAGCGTATGATGGGACGGTGTGGAGGGAGCTTCACTCTGCGTCTGACCCCGGGAGTGTGTGATGGGACGGTGTGGAGGGAGCTTCACTCTGTGTCTGACCCCGGGAGTGTGTGATGGGACGATGTGGAGGAGCTTCACTCTGTGTCTGACCCCGGGAGCGTATGATGGGACGGTGTGGTGGGAGTATCACTCGGTGTCTGACCCTGGGTGTGTGTGATGGGACGGTGTGGAGGGAGCTTGACTCTGTGTCTGACCCCGGGAGTGTGTGATGGGACGGTGTGGAGGGAGCTTGACTCTGTGTCTGACCCCGGGAGTGTGTGATGGGACGGTGCAGGAGGGAGTTTCACTCTGTGTCTGACCCCGGGAGTGTGTGATGGGACTGTGTAGGAGGGAGTTTCACTCTGTGTCTGACCCCGGAAGTGTGTGATGGGACGGTGTGGAGGGAGCTTGACTCTGTGTCTGACCCCGGGAGTGTGTGATGGGACGGTGTGGAGGGAGTTTCACTCTGTGTCTGACCCTGGGAGTGTGTGATGGTACGGTGTGGAGGGTGTTTCACTCTGTCTGACCTCGGGAGTGTGTGATGGGACGGTGTGGAGGGAGATTCACTCTGAGTCTGACCCCGGGAGTGTGTGATGGGACAGTGTGGAGGGAGTTTCACTCTGTGTCTGACCCCGGGAGTGTGTGATGGGACGGTGTGGTGGGAGTTTCACTCTGAGTCTGACCCCGGGAGTGTGTGATGGGACAGTGTGGAGGGAGTTTCACTCTGTGTCTGACCCCGGGAGTATGTGATGGGACAGTGTGGAGGGAGTTTCACTCTGTGTCTGACCCTGGGAGTGTGTGATGGTACGGTGTGGAGGGTGTTTCACTCTGTCTGACCTCGGGAGTGTGTGATGGGACGGTGTGGAGGGAGATTCACTCTGAGTCTGACCCCGGGAGTGTGTGATGGGACGGTGTGGTGGGAGTTTCACTCTGAGTCTGACCCCGGGAGTGTGTGATGGGACAGTGTGGAGGGAGTTTCACTCTGTGTCTGACCCCGGGAGTATGTGATGGGACAGTGTGGAGGGAGTTTCACTCTGTGTCTGACCCCGGGAGTGTGTGATGGGACGGTGTGGTGGGAGTTTCACTCTGTGTCTGACCCCGGGAGTGTGTGATGGGACGGTGTGGAGGGTGTTTCACTCTGTCTGACCTCGGGAGTGTGTGATGGGACGGTGTGGAGGGGGTTTCACTCAGTGTCTGATCCCGGGAGTGTGTGATGTGACGGTGTGGAGGGAGCTTCACTCTGCGTCTGACCCCGGGAGTGTGTGATGGGACGGTGTGGAGGGAGCTTCACTCTGTGTCTGACCCCGGGAGTGTGTGATGGGACGATGTGGAGGAGCTTCACTCTGTGTCTGACCCCGGGAGCGTATGATGGGACGGTGTGGTGGGAGTATCACTCGGTGTCTGACCCTGGGTGTGTGTGATGGGACGGTGTGGAGGGAGCTTGACTCTGTGTCTGACCCCGGGAGTGTGTGATGGGACGGTGTGGAGGGAGCTTGACTCTGTGTCTGACCCCGGGAGCGTATGATGGGATGGTGTGGAGGGAGCTTCACTCTGTGTCTGACCCTGGGAGTGTGTGATGGGACAGTGTGGAGGGAGCTTGACTCTGTGTCTGACCCCGGGAGTGTGTGATGGGACGGTGTAGGAGGGAGTTTCACTCTGTGTCTGACCCCGGGAGTGTGTGATGGGACGGTGTGGAGGGAGCTTCACTCGGCGTCTGACCCCGGGAGCGTATGATGGGACGGTGTGGAGGGAGCTTCACTCTGCGTCTGACCCCGGGAGTGTGTGATGGGACGGTGTGGAGGGAGCTTCACTCTGTGTCTGACCCCGGGAGTGTGTGATGGGACGATGTGGAGGAGCTTCACTCTGTGTCTGACCCCGGGAGCGTATGATGGGACGGTGTGGTGGGAGTATCACTCGGTGTCTGACCCTGGGTGTGTGTGATGGGACGGTGTGGAGGGAGCTTGACTCTGTGTCTGACCCCGGGAGTGTGTGATGGGACGGTGTGGAGGGAGCTTGACTCTGTGTCTGACCCCGGGAGTGTGTGATGGGACGGTGCAGGAGGGAGTTTCACTCTGTGTCTGACCCCGGGAGTGTGTGATGGGACAGTGTGGAGTGAGCTTCACTCTGTGTCTGATGGGACGGTGTGGTGGGAGTTTCACTCGGTGTCTGACCCTGGGAGTGTGTGATGGGACGGTGTGGAGGGTGTTTCACTCTGTCTGACCTTGGGAGTGTGTGATGGGATGGTGTGGAGGGAGATTCACTCTGAGTCTGACCCCGGGAGTGTGTGATGGGACAGTGTGGAGGGAGTTTCACTCTGTGTCTGATCCCGGGAGTGTGTGGTGGGAGTTTCACTCTGAGTCTGACCCCGGGAGTATGTGATGGGACAGTGTGGTGGGAGTTTCACTCTGTGTCTGACACCGGGAGTGTGTGATGGGACAGTGTGGTGGGAGTTTCACTCTGAGTCTGACCCCGGGAGTGTGTGATGGGACGGTGTGGAGGGTGTTTCACTCTGTCTGACCTCGGGAGTGTGTGATGGGACGGTGTGGAGGGGGTTTCACTCAGTGTCTGACCTCGGGAGTGTGTGATGGGATGGTGTGGAGGGGGTTTCACTCTGTGTCTGACCCCGTGAGTGTGTGATGGGACAGTGTGGTGGGAGTTTCACTCTGTGTCTGACCCCGGGAGTGTGTGATGGGACGGTGAGGAGGGAGCTTCACTCTGAGTCTGACCCCGGGAGTGTGTGATGGGACGGTGTGGAGGGAGTTTCACTCTGTGTCTGACCCCAGGAGTGTGTGATGGGACGGTGTAGGAGGGAGTTCCACTCTGTTTCTGACCCCAGGAGTGTGTGATGGGACGGTGTGGTGGGAGTTTCACTCTGAGTCTGACCCCGGGAGTGTGTGATGGGACGGTCTGGAGGGAGTTTCACTCTGTGTCTGACCCCAGGAGTGTGTGATGGGACGGTGTGGAGGGTGTTTCTCTCTGTCTGCCCTCGGGAGTGTGTGATGGGACGGTGTGGAGGGGGTTTCAATCTGTGTCTGATCCCGGGAGTGTGTGATGGGATGGTGTTGAGGGAGAATCACTCTGTGTCTGACCCCGGGAGTGTGTGATGGGACGGTGTGGAGGGAGCTTCACTCTGAGTCTGACCCCGGGAGTGTGTGATGGGACGGTGTGGAGGGAGCTTCACTCTGTGTCTGACCCCAGGAGTGTGTGATGGGACAGTGTGGAGGGAGTTTCACTCGGTGTCTGACCCCAGGAGTGTGTGATGGGACAGTGTGGTGGGAGTTTCACTCTGTGTCTGACCCCGGGAGTGTTACCTGTCTATATGGCTTCCGCAGTCTCCCTATGTTCCTGAGTCCATCTTACCTGATGGAACATAATCCACCCCCACCCCACTCTCACCTCGTGACTCACCCGCCATTTCCCCACAGAAACTCCGGCTGGCCAGAATCCGTCTCGCAAAATCAGGGACCACTAATGCCTACCTGAAGTACAAGGAAAACGGAGGGCTGGATCCGGTAAATATTCTGATGGAACAATCACAGTCATTATTCATCACCTACTGCAGGTTGAGGAGACATGGAGGGGTGCTGGGGATGGGAGGTCACAGAGATGGGGAGGGAGACTGTCACAGAGACAAGGAGGGGTGTAGGGAAGGGAGATGGTCACGGTGACAGGGAAGCGTGTAGGGGAGGGAGAGGGTCACGGAGATGGGGAGGGAGGGTGTCACGGAGATTGGGAGGGGTGTATGGGAGTGAGGGGGTCACGGAGATGGGGGGTGTACGGGAGGGAGGGGGTCATGGAGATGGGGAGGGGTGTAGGGGAGGGAGGGGGTCACGGAGATGGGGAGGGGTGTAGGGGAGGGAGCGGGTTCATGGAGATGGGGAGGGATGGGGATCACAGAGATCGGGAGAGGTGTAGGGGAGGGGTGTCACAGAGACGGGGAGCGGTGTAGGAGAGGGAGGGCAGGTCACAGAGATACGGAGGGAGGGGTCACGGAGATGGGGAGGGGTGTAGGGGAGGGGGGACACAGAGATGGGGAGGGAGTCACGGAGATGGGGAGGGATGGGGTCACGGAGATCGGGAAGGGTGTAGGGAGGAATGTGGTCACAGAGACGGGGAGGTTGAGGTAATGGAGACAGGGAGGTTTATCGGGCAGGCTGGGTCTCTCGGAAAAGAGGGTTATTAGGGGAGGTATGGACAGAGTGTGGGGTCCGTTCAGGATTTTCCTCGCAGAGTCTCCACAGTCTGTGTCTCGGGGGTCTGATGGGAAACAGATCCAACATGAGGAATCCCTCGGATGGGAGGGGAGCCAGTTCTGGGAGCAGGAACCGAGGGGCTGAACCAAATAGTCTTGATCCTTGAAGATAACGGCTCTCACTTTCTCTCTCTCTCTACCACACCTCTCCCTCTCTCCTCCCTACCTCTCTGTCTCTATACCCCAGGACCTAGACTCGGACACCCACGCTCTCCTGGCCCGTAAGATCTCTATCTTTGAACAGCAGCATCACCACCTCCTGCACTGTCTGGAGCGGACCACGGTGAGACCGGGGAGGCGTCTTGTGATAGGAAATGGCGGAATACCGGGGTTGGGATGGTGATGATTGGGATGAATTGGGAAGCTTGGAGATCGAGTGGAGAATACTTAGATCACCAGGCGGGATATTGTTTCTGAGATGGGGAGTTAGGATACTGTGGTTGGGATGAGTTGGGAAGTTAAGGAATTGAGATGAGGAATATTGGGATGGGGTGAGATACTGAGGTAGGGACGTGATGGAGCATTGGGAGGATTGGAATAAGTTGTGAAGTTCAGGAATTGAGATGAGGAATATTGGGATAGGAAGTAGTGAGATACTGAGGTTGGGATTGGGAGGGGTGTGATGAATTTTGAAGTTTGGAGATTGGGACAGGAAGTTGTTTGGCTATCAGTAATGGGATGGGAAGTGTTGGGATAAATTGGGAAGTTCAAGGATTGAGATGAGGATTATTGGGATAGAATGGGTTGGGATACAGGCTGGGATGTGGAGAGGTGGGATGAAGCATTGGAAGAATTGCAAAGAGTTGAGAAGTTCTGAGATTGGCATGTGGTGGTGGTTGAGGATTGGGCTGCTAGCCAATAATATCCAAGAGAATACCTAAAGGTATATAAAGAGTAAAAGAGAGATTAGAGTGAATATTGGACTGCTGGAAAATGACGTTGGAGATGTGGTAATGGGGACACGAAATGGTGGACTATCTGCATGAGTATTTTGTATCAGTCTTCTCTGTGGAAGACACTAGCAGTGTGCAAGAAGTTCAAGAGCATTGTGAGGCAGAAGTGAGTTCAATTGCTACTACTAGGGAAAAGGTGCTTGGGGAACTGAAAGGTCTGAAGGTAGGTAAATCACCTGGACCAGATGGACTACACCCAGGGTTCTTAAAGAAGTAGCTGAAGAGATCATGAAGCATCAGTAATGATCTTTCAAGAATCGCTAGATTCTGGAATGGTTCCAGAAGTCTGAAAAATTGCAAATGTCACTCCACTCTTCAAGAAGGGAGAGAGGCAGAAGAAAGGAAACTATAGGCCTGTTGGTCTGACCACAGTGGTTGGGAAGCTGTTGTTGATTATTAAGGATGAGATCTCAGGGTATTTGGAGGCACATGATAAAATAGGCCGTAGTCAACATGGTTTCCTCAAAGGAAAATCTTGCCTGGCAAATCTGTTGGAATTCTTTGAAGAAACAGGCAGGATAGACGAAGGAGAATTGGTTGATGTTGTGTACTTGGATTTTCAGAAGGCCTTTGACAAGGTGCCACACATGAGGCTGCTTAACAAGCTACGAGCCCATGGCATTACAGGAAAGATCCTAGCATGGATAGAGCAGTGACTGACTGGCAGAGGGGAAAGAGTGGGTATAGGGAGCCTTTTCTGGTTGGCTGCCGGTAACTAGTGGTGTCCCACAAGGGTCTGTGTTGGAACCAACACATTTTACATTATATGTGTCAATGATCTGGATGACAGAATTGATGATTTTGTGGCCAAGTTTTCAGGTAATACAAAGATAAGTGGAGGGCAGGTAGTTTTGAGGAAGTGGAGAGGCTACAGAAGGACCTGGATAGATTGGGAGAATGAGAAAAGACGTGGAATAAAGGCATAGATTATTTTAAAACAGTGAGAAAATTCAAGAAGTGCAAGAGGTGCAAAGGGGTATTGGGGATGGAACAGGATAAGGTGAGGTGGGATTTTGAAGTTGAGAAAGAGGAGAGACTTTCGGGAAGGAAGCCCAGGGAAGAGGTGAATTGGAACATTGGGGAAGTGACACATGGGGAGCTGGGACCCGGCAAGATGGGATGTGGAGAGAAGGGACAGAATGGGGAGGGAAGATGTATTGGAAAATGGGGAGGGTTGGGGTATCAGGGACTGAATGGGGGGGAGGGATGTGTATTGGAAAATGGGGAGGGACAGGTATCGGGGATGGAACGGTGAGGGATGGGATGAGGGAAATTTGGGGATTGTGTTGATTATTGGGATAAAGTGAGTTGGGATATTGGTGTTGTGGATAGGGAGAAGGTTTTTGGGAAGGAAGCCTGGGGAAGAGGTGAGATGGCATGTTGGAAAATGGGATTTGGGGATATGGGACATTGGGAGTTGGAACTTGGATTTTGACACTTGGTGAGGTGAGAGATGGTGAGATGGGACATTGGGGAAGGAACATGGGGAGTAGGGACATTGTGGGTAAGGACTTGGTAAGATGGGGCATTGTGAGGTGGGATGTGGAGAGATGGGACAAAACAGAGAACATAGAACATAGAAATCTACAGCACATTATAGGCCCTTCAGCCCACAATGTTGTGCTGACTATGTAACCTACTCTAGAAACTGTCTAGGATTTCCCCACTGTATAGCCCTCTTTCTAAACTTCATATACCTATCTAAGAGTCTCTTAAAAGGAGGGATGGGGTATTGGAAAACGGGGAGGGACAGGGTACTGGGGACTGAATGGGGAGAGACTGGTATCAGGGATGGAACGTTGAGGGATGGGATGAAGTGTATTGGAATAAGATAAGGCACCAAATTTCTTGGTGTTCACCTGGCGGAGAATCTCACCTGGTCCCTCAACACCAGCTCCATAGCAAAGAAAGCCCAGCAGAATCTCTACTTTCTGCGAAGGCTGAGAAAAGTCCATCTCCCAACCCCCCATCCTCACCACATTCTACAGAGGTTGTATTGAGAGCATCTTGAGCAGCTGCATCACTGCCTGGTTCGGAAATTGCACCACCTCGGATCGCAAGACCCTGCAGCGGATAGTGAGGTCAGCTGAGAAGATCATCAGGGTCTCTCTTCCCGCCATTACAGGCATTTACAACCACACGCTGCATCCATAAAGCAAACAGCATTGTGAAGGACCCCACACACCCTTCATACAAACTCTTCTCCCTCCTGCCATCTGGCAAAAGGCACCGAAGCATTCGAGCTCTCACGACCAGACCATGTAACAGTTTCTTCCCCCAAGTCATCAGACTCCTCAATACCCAGAGTCTGGACTGACACCAACCTACTATACACTCTACTATGCCTATTGTCTTGTTTATTATTTATTGTAATGCTTGCACTGTTTCGTGCACTTTATGCAGTCCTGGGTAGGTCTGTAGTCTAGTGTAGTTTTTGTGTTGTTTTATGTAGTTCAGTGTAGTTTTTGTGTTGTTCATGTAGCACCATGGTCCTGAAAAACCTTGTCTTGTTTTTACTGTGTACTGTACCAGCAGTTATGGTCGAAATAACAATAAAAAGTGACTTGACTTGACTTGAGGTGGGATATTGGGGCTGTGGATGACGAGAAGCCTTTCAAGAACTGGTGAGATGGGACATTGGAAGATGGGATTTAGGGAGATGGGGAGATGGGATATGAGGGAAGGGACTTGATGAGGTGGAAAGTGGGGAGTTGCGATGTGAGGAAGTGGGACAGAATGGAGAGGGATGGTGTATTGGAAAATGGAGAAGGTCGAGGGATTGGGGACTGAATGGGGAGAGACCGGTATCAGGGACGGAATGTTGAAGGACGGGATGAGGGAAATTTGGGGATTGTGATGAGGTGTATTGGGATATTGGTGTTGTTGATGGGGAGGAAGCCTGGGGAAGAGGTGAGATGGGACGGGGAGATGGGGCATTCAGAGTTGGGACTTGGAGAGATAGGACTTGGGAGGTGGGGAGTTGGAAGATGGTTGTGTAGTGTTTCTTGGAGGGAGAGAGGTTCTGGGACACTCATGACCCTCTTGCGTCCTTCCACAGAGCCACGAATTCACGGATGAGCGAACCTATGCCCAGACCTGCCTGTCAGACTCCTCGGCGTCCCGGGGCAGTCGGATCACCTCCCTGTCCTCCCCCCACTGTGGCCGGAGGGGGGCGTGCTGCTGCCCCCTCTTCCCCAAGCGGCGACTGTCGCGCCTGGGGAGCTCCAGCACGTCCGTCAGCCGGGCCGCCAGCACCCAGGGGCTCAGCACCGTCCTGGCCCTCGGCTCCCGCCGGCACGACACCTCTCACAGGTAAGCCCAGCCTCTCCGGGAATGACTCGAAAAACCATCCAGGAACTGGCGCCCCCCCCCCCACCAACTGCCCCCACACCACCCTCGGGAGGCATTTTCCAAACTCCAGCCCCCAACCAAACTATTAGTCCTTCCACCAATCCCCTGGTCTCACCTTAAAACTCGTCCGCTTATCTTAGACATGTCCCACCTCCCTTTCCATCCCTATCCTTCTCCTCACTCTCCCCCACTCCCTGCCCCTCATTCTCTCCCTCAATCCCTTCCCCTCACCCCTCTCTCCCTGTCCCCTCACTCTCTGCCCCTTCTCTCTCCCTCAATCCCTCCCCCTCACCCCTCACTTTCTCCTTCAATCCCATCCCCCTCACCCCTCTCTCCCTGCCCCCTCACTCTCTGCCCCTTCTCTCTCTCCCTCAATCCCTCCCCCTCACTCTCTCCCTCGATCTCTTCCCCCTCACTCTCTCCCTCGATCCTTTCCCCCTCACCCCCCTCTTCCTTCCCCATCCTTATCACCCTCTCTCTCTCTCTGGCCCCTCTTTCTTTGTCTCCTTTCCCTCTTTCATTCTCTGTCCATCTCCCCCTTTCTCTCCTCCCCACGCCTCTCTCTCTCTGGTCCATCGCCCAGCTGCCCCCACTCCCCCCACCAGGGCAGACGTCGGCTCTGTTTCCTCCCCTCCGCCCAGCACTGAGCGAGGGCCGAGAAGCCGCGCTGCCTCGGGGTCACTCTCCGGTTTCCTCTCAGGATTTTGGCATCTGCACCGTTTTCCTGCTCACTGTCCTCCGAGGCTCGACCGGCCGGGAGAGCGTCTGCTGTTAATCATTTCTCTCTGCCTCTCCCTCTCTCCCTCCCCTCTGTCTCATTATCACTCTCCCTTTCCGTCTCTCTTCCCCCTCTCTCCCTCCCCCCGTCTCATTATCCCCCTCCCTTTCCGTCTCTCTTCCCCTTCTCTTCTCCCCACTCTCTCTCCCCTTCTCACCCCTCCCCTCTCTCCCACTCCCCTTTCCTCTCTCTCTACCCCCTCCTCCTCTCTCTCCCTCCCTCACTCGTCCTCTCTTCCCCTCCCTCTCCTTCACTCGCCTCTTCTCCCCCCTTTCATTTCGCCCCTCCTTCCCCTCCGTCTGCCTTTCCTCTCCAATTTCTCCTTTGCTCTCCCCTCGTCTCTCCCCTACCCTTCCTGCTTCTCTCTCCACACCCTCTCACTCTTTCTCCCCCCTCTCTCTCTCCCTCCCCTTTCTCCTCCATCCCCTCCGCCCCCGCCGCCCCCTCCCCAGCCGCTCCAGTCTCAACACCAAGCTGCCCAGCGCAGTGAAACTGAACTGCTTCCCGTCGGACCTGGCCGGCACCACGGTGGGGCTGCCGTCGCCACTGGCCGACACCCCCGAGGAGAGCCCGCCGGGATCGCCGGACCTGCTCCGTAACTCCAGGCTGACGGCTGCCTACAGCCGGGACGCGGTCCGCATCTCCTCGCTCTAGCGGGTGGGCTGAGACGGGGGGCGCGGGGGCTGCCGTCACCCCCGGACACTGAATGAGCTTGAATGGACTTGGCGTGGCGTCGCCTCCGGGGATCCCGGAGATGGTGACGGCGGATACGGCCGGGTAGACACAACCTGCACCGTCCGGCACAACAGCAGCAACTGTACTTAATCATGAACTGCCTTTGCATGAATCCGCTGGGACCCGGGACATCCGAGTGCGGGATCCTCTTCCGGAGAGTGTACTCGGTAACCACCCCCAGGGGGACAGGTGGGAGATCTCACCTACGCTGTCTGCTCCTTGCTGGGGGTGGGGTGGGGAGCACGATATTAACGACTGCTCACTGCACAGGGATGGGTGTGAGTGTGTGTGTGTCCGTGAGAGAGAGAGTGTGTGTGTGAGTGTCTGTGTGTCCGTGAGAGAGAGAGTGTGTGTGTGAGTGTGTGTGTGTGTGTGTGTCCGTGAGAGAGAGAGTGTGTGTGTGTGTGTGTGTGTGTGTGTGAGTGTGTGTGTGTGAGTGTGTGTGTCCGTGAGAGAGAGAGTGTGTGTGTGTCTGTGAGAGAGAGAGTGTGTGTGTGTGTGTGTCAGTGTCTGTGTGTGTGTGTGTGTGTGAGTGTGTGTGTGAGTGTCTGTGTGTGTGTGGATGTGAGAGAGTGTGTGTGTCTGAGTGAGTGTGTGCATGTGTGGGTGTGGGTGTGTGTATGTGTATGTGTGTCTGAGTATGTATGTGAGAGAGTGTGTCTGTGTGTGTGTGTGGGTATGTGGGTGTGAGAGAGAGTGTGTGTATATGTCTGTGTGTGTGGATGTGAGTGTGTGTGTATGTGGATATGAGAGAGAGAGAGAATGTGTGTGTGTGTGTGTGGGTGTGAGAGAGTGTGTGTGTGTGTCTGTGTGTGTGTGTGTGTGTGAGAGTGTCTGTGTGTGTGTGTGTGTGTGTGTGTGTGTGTGAGAGTGTCTGTGTGAGTGTATGTCTGTGTGTGTGTCTGTGTGTGTGTGTCTGTCTGTATGTGGGCACACCGGGTGTCTGCACTGAGTGGTGAGGAGGGTCCGGCTGGGCACAGCTCGATCCAAACTGACGATGGGACTGAAAGCAGATCTGATGGACCCAGCTCATTATACATCCACCCCCTTCCCTCATTCTCCCCCCCCTCCACCTCATCTCCTCACCCACCCCTCTCTCCCCTCTTCTTCCACCACCTCCCCTCCCCGACCTACCAACCCACCCCTCCTCCACCCCACCCACACCTCTCTCCCCCAACCAGTCAGTCGTCTTCCAGCATGCACTTCAGGCTAATGTACACCAGGAACCTCAAGGGGGTGGGGTGGGGTGGGGAGGGGGGAGGGGGTGTGGATATCAGGGTGATGAGGGGGGGTGCGATTCTTGCCCAGACCTATGACTCCCTCCAAATTAATCTAATAAAAATGAATATAAACACTGAACACTGTCCACCATCTGGTTGTGTCATTCGTCTTCACCCCATGGGCATGGGCTAGCAGGGAAAGAGGGGCTGAAGGGCCTTGCTGATGGTCAAAATCCACTGGGAAGACTAGACTCAAGCACAAAGTCTCTCGGGCGGAGCCTACCCTCCCTCGGACAGTTTGTAACTCAGACAGGGTGTAAGGGAAGGACGGAGTCACACAGGTGGGGAGGGAGGGGTATAGGGGAGGGAGGGGGCTCACAGGGACGGAAAACGGTGCAGGGGATGGAGGGGGGGTCACAAAGACTGGGGAGGGGTGTAGAGGAGGGAGGGGGGTCACAGAGATGGGGAAGGGTGCAGGGGAGGGAGGGGGTCACAAAGACTGGGGAGGGGTGTAGAGGAGGGAGGGGGTCACAGAGATGGAGAAGGGTCCAGGGGAGGGAGGGGGTCACAAAGACTGGGGAGGGGTGTAGAGGAGGGAGGGGGGTCACAGAGATGGGGAAGGGTGCAGGGGAGGGAGGGGGTCACAAAGACTGGGGAGGGGTGTAGAGGAGGGAGGGGGTCACAGAGATGGGGAAGGGTGCAGGGGAGGGAGGGGGTCACAAAGACTGGGGAGGGGTGTAGAGGAGGGAGGGGGTCACAAATACTGGGGAGGGGTGTAGAGGAGGGAGGGGGTCACAGAGATGGGGAAGGGTGCAGGGGAGGGAGGGGGTCACAAAGACTGGGGAGGGGTGTAGAGGAGGGAGGGGGTCACAGAGATGGGGAAGGGTGCAGGGGAGGGAGGGGGTCACAAATACTGGGGAGGGGTGTAGAGGAGGGAGGGGGGTCACAGAGACGGGGGAGGGATCACAGAGACGGGGAAGGGTGTAGGAGATGGACGGGGTCACAAAGACCGGGAGGGAGACTGTCAGAGAGATGGGGGGGGGAATGTAGGGGAGGGAGGGGTCACAAAGACCGAGAGGATTGAAGGGGTGGGTCAGGGAGCTGGGGAGGGGTGGAGGGGTTGGAAGCTGCCAGATAGCTGGAGTTGGATGGGGAGGGGTGAGATGCTAAGGGAGAGGAAGGGGGAGGGGAGGAGAGACAATGAGAAGGGGGAGACAAGGAGAGGCGAGGTGCGACGAGGGGTGGGGAGTTATATCTCTGATGGGAGGAATAGGGAGGGATGAGACTGATCTAGAAGGGTGGGGCGCACCCACAACAATCTGATATTCAGAAATCAGAGATGCAAAGGGATTTGTGAGTCTCCGTGCAGGGTTGCCTGAAAGATAACTTGCAGGTTGGGTTGGTGGTGATGAGGAAGACAAGTGCACTCTTAGTGTTCGTATCAAGAGGCCTAGAACGTAAAAGCAGGGGTGGAAAGCCGAGAGATGGGTCAGGCCGCATTTGGAGTATCGTGAGCTCCTTACCTGAGAGAGGACGTGCGGACGCTGGGGAGGGAGATCACGGGGATGATGCCCCAAGTAGAAGCTGTCGCATGAGGGGTGTTTGATGGAGTGTTTGTCTCACTGAAGTTCAGAAGAACGGAAAGGGAATCTCACTGAAGCCTATCGAATACCGAGAGGCCTGGTTAGAGTGGACGTGCTGAGGACGTTGCCTACAGTGGGGGAGTCTTGGACCAGAGGGCACAACGTCAGATTTCAAGGACGCCCCCTTTCAAACAGAGGTGAGGAGGGATTTCTTTAGCCAGAAGGTGGTGACTCTGTGGAATCCATTGCCACAGACGGCTGGGTATATTTAAAGCGGAGATTGATAGGTTCTTGGTTACTCAAGATGTCAAAGGTTACGGGGAGAAGGGGGTAGTAGGTCAGCCGTGATGGAATGGTGAGACACATCCGATGGGCCGAATGGTCTCTTTCTGCTCCTATAGTCTGGTGGGCAGGGAGGGGAGGGAGGTACAGCGGGTGAAGTGGGGGGGCTGAATTCGAAGGGCAAGCGACAGGCGAGGGCTGGGGGGAGGAGAGGAGAGAGGCCGGATACAGTGACGGCGGGGGGAGGACTCGGGACACAGAGGAGACTTACAGTAGGAGGAGGAGCCAGCACCCGGAAGTCCTCCCTCTCTCTGCCTGTGGTCAGGAGCGATATCCGCCCACGGACTGGGGAGGAAGTGTCAGCAGAGACGCAGACCCGGGACCGACGGCAGAGATCCAAGCGCAGGACTCTTCCCCGCGGCCCCCACCGCCGTCACGTCAGCCGCCATGAGCAAGACACACACTCCGTCCATCCTGCTCTCCGAGAACGAGAACCAGGCCCTCTGCGAGCTCCTCGAGCGCAAGACACAGGTGAGACCCCGTTCAGCCCCACCCAGAAGGCAGGGCAAGGTCCCAGCCCAACTGATTGTGGGTGGGGGCCAACCCCCACTGACGGTCAATGCCCCGATCCCTCTCTGCCGTCCCATCACACACTTCCGGGGTCAGACACAGGGTGAAACTCCCTCCACAACGTCCCATCACACACTCCCGGGGTCAGACACAGAGTGAGGCTCCCTCCACACTGTCCCATCACACACTCCCGGGGTCAGACACAGAGTGAATCTCTCTCCACACCGTCCCATCACACACTCCCGGGGTCAGACACAGAGTGAGGCTCCCTCCACACCGTCCCATCACACACTCCCGGGGTCAGACACAGAGTGAAGCTCCCTCCACACCGTCCCATCACACACTTCCGGGGTCAGACACAGGGTGAAACTCCCTCCACAATGTCCCATCACACACTCCCAGGGTCAGACACAGAGTGAAACTCCCTCCACACCGTCCCATCACACACTCCCGGGATCAGACACAGAGTAAACTTCCTCCACACCGTCCCATCACACACTCCCGGAGTCAGACGCAGAGTGAAGCTCCCTCCGCACCGTCCCATCACACACTCCCGGGGTCAGACACAGAGTGAAACTCCCTCCACACCGTCCCATCACACACTCCCGGGATCAGACACAGAGTAAACTCCCTCCACACCGTCCCATCACACACTCCCGGAGTCAGACGCAGAGTGAAGCTCCCTCCGCACCGTCCCATCACACACTCCCGGGGTCAGACACAGAGTGAAACTCCCTCCACACCATCCCATCACACACTCCCAGGGTCAGACACAGAGTGAAACTCCCTCCATACTGTCCCATCACACACTCCCGGGGTCAGACACAGAGTGAAGCTCCCTCCGCACCGTCCCATCACACACTCCCAGGGTCAGACACAGAGTGAAGCTCCCTCCACACTGTCTCATCACACACTCCCGGGGTCAGACACAGAGTGAAACTCCCTCCACACCGTCCCATCACACACTCCAGGGGTCAGACACAGAGTGAGGCTCCCTCCACACCGTCCCATCACACACTCCCGGGGTCAGACACAGAGTGAAGCTTCCTCCGCACCGTCCCATCACACACTCCCGGGGTCAGACACAAAGTGAAGCTCCCTCCGCACCGTCCCATCACACACTCCCGGGGTCAGACACAGAGTGAAGCTCCCTCGGTCATCTCCGATACGCTTAAACTTGGGTTTATTTTTGTCTCCTTCCTGTTTTCGAAGCTTTGTGAGTGTGCCTGCTAAAACTCGACCACTTCCTGCGGTGTCCTCGGGCTGCACTTCGAACCTCAGCCTCCGCAGCTGCGGAGTGCTGGGCTGAGGAGGGGCATGAGGGGGAGGGAGGGGCAAAGCGAGTAGAGAGTGCTGGTGTGGAGGGAAATTTGCACCGAGGGAGGGACAGTGAGTTAGGAGTGATGCTGAGGAGTGAGCGTCACACTGAGGCCAGGGGGATGGTAGGAAGACGGGCAGTGAGGAGGGAGTGTATACGGAGGGAGCACCGCCCCATGGGAGGGATGGCGAGTCAGGATGTTGTTGAGGGATGGACAGTGATGGAGCATACAACCTCAGAATAGAAAATCTCTTCAGGACAGAGATGAGGAGGAATTTCTTTAGCCAGAGGGTGGTGACTCTGTGGAATTCATTGCCACAGACGGCTGTGGAGGCCAAGTCATTGGGTGTAGTTAAAACGGAGCTTGATAGGTTCTTGATCAGCCAAGGTGTTAAAGGTTACGGGGAGAAAGCAGGAAGAATGGGGTTGGGAGGGTTAATAAATCAGCCATGATGGAATGGTGGAGCAGACTCAATGGGCCGAATGGCCTAATTCTGCTCCTACGGTCTAAGGAGAGAGGGGCTGCAGTGCAGAGGGAGGTCACACTGTGGGGGGGGGGGCGGTGAAGGGGAGGGTCACACTGAGGGAGGGGTGGTACTGAGGGAGGGTCACACTGTGGGAGGGGTGGTACCAAGGGAGGGTCACACTGTGGGAGGGGTGGTGAAGGGGGAGGGTCACACTGTGGGGGTGGAGAAGGGAGGGTCACACTGAGGGAGGGGTGGTACTGAGGGAGGGTCACACTGTGGGAGGGGTGGTGAAGGGGGAGGGTCACACTGTGGGGGTGGAGAAGGGAGGGTCACACTGTGGGGGTGGAGAAGGGAGGGTCACACTGAGGGAGGGGTGGTACTGAGGGAGGGTCACACTGTGGGAGGGGTGGTGAAGGGGGAGGGTCACACTGTGGGGGTGGAGAAGGGAGGGTCACACTGAGGGAGGGGTGGTACTGAGGGAGGGTCACACTGTGGGAGGGGTGGTGAAGGGGGAGGGTCACACTGTGGGGGTGGAGAAGGGAGGGTCACACTGTGGGAGGGGTGGTGAAGGGGGAGGGTCACACTGTGGGGGTGGAGAAGGGAGGGTCACACTGTGGGAGGGGAGGTACCGAGGGAGGGTCACACTGTGGGAGGGGTGGTACTGAGGGAGGGTCACACTGTGGGAGGGGTGGTGAAGGGGGAGGGTCACACTGTGGGGGTGGAGAAGGGAGGGTCACACTGTGGGAGGGGAGGTACTGAGGGAGGGTCACACTGAGGGAGGTGTGGTACTGACGGAGTGGTTCAGAGGAGGGAGGTGTGGTAGGTGAGGGCCGGTGGGTACGGATGTCCCTCCCCACCACAAGCGTCTGAGCGGCTGCCTCGCTTGCCCGTACAGAGCCTGGCCACAGCGGTGGTGCAGCTCTACCTGGCCCTCCCTGACAGCAGCCACACGTGGACGAGGGAATGTGTCGGCATCGCCTGCTTCGTCAAGGACAATCCCAAACGCTCCTACTTTATCCGAGTGTTCAGCCTGAAGGTAGGTCACGTCCCCTCCCCTCACTCTATCCCGTCCCCTCTCCTCCATCCCGCCCCCTTCCATCCATCCCATCCCCTTCCCCTCCATCCGTCCCCTCCCCTCCATCCGTCCCCTCCCCTCACTCCATCCCGTCCCCTCTCCTCCATCCCGCCCCCTTCCCTCCATCCCATCCCCTTCCCCTCCATCCCGCCCCCTCCCCTCCATCTCATCCCCTTCCCCTCCATCCGTCCCCTCCCCTCACTCCATCCCGTCCCCTCCCCTCCATCCCGTCCCCTTCCCCTCCATCCGTCCCCTCCCCTCACTCCATCCTGTCCCCTCCCCTCCATCTCATCCCCTTCCCCCCCATCCTTTCCCCTCCCCCTTCCCAGTCCCTGGCCCCTCAGCCTCGCAGAAGGGAGTGCCGCGCTGTGGGAGAGGCAGTGAGGAGGGAGCACGGCGCTCTGGGAGGGGCGGTGAGGAGGGAGCGTGGCACTATGGGAGGGGCAGTGAGGAGGGAGCACGGTGCTGTGGGAGGGGCAGTGAGGAGGGAGCACGGTGCTGTGGGGGGGCAGTGAGGAGGGAGCACGGTGCTGTGGGAGGGGCAGTGAGGAGGGAGCACGGCGCTGTGGGAGGGCAGTGAGGAGGGAGCGTGGCGCTGTGGGAGGGCGGTGAGGGGGGAGCGCGGCGCTCTGGGAGGGGCTGTGAGGAGGGAGCACGGTGCTGTGGGAGGGGCAGTGAGGAGGGAGCACGGTGCTGTGGGAGGGGCAGTGAGGAGGGAGCGCCACGCTGTGGGAGGGGCGGTGAGGAGGGAGCATGGCGCTGTGGGGGGGCAGTGAGGAGGGAGCACGGCGCTGTGGGAGGGGCAGTGAGGAGGGAGCACGGTGCTGTGGGAGGGGCAGTGAGGAGGGAGCGTGGCGCTGTGGGAGGGCAGTGAGGAGGGAGCACGGCGCTGTGGGAGGGGCAGTGAGGAGGGAGCGTGGCACTGTGGGAGGGGCAGTGAGGAGGGAGCATGGCGCTGTGGGAGGGGCGGTGAGGAGGGAGCGCCATGCTGTGGGGGGGCAGTGAGGAGGGAGCGTGGCGCTGTAGGAGGGGCGGTGAGAAGGGAGCGTGGCGCTGTGGGGGGGCAGTGAGGAGGGAGCGTGGCGCTGTGGGGGGGCAGTGAGGAGGGAGCATGGCGCTGTGGGGGGGCAGTGAGGAGGGAGCACGGCGCTGTGGGAGGGGCAGTGAGGAGGGAGCATGGCGCTGTGGGAGGGCAGTGAGGAGGGAGCACGGTGCTGTGGGAGGGGCAGTGAGGAGGGAGCACGGTGCTGTGGGGGGGCAGTGAGGAGGGAGCACGGCGCTGTGGGAGGGGCAGTGAGGAGGGAGCACGGCGCTGTGGGAGGGGCAGTGAGGAGGGAGCGTGGCGGTTTGGGAGAGGCAGTGAGGAGGGAGTGCGGCACTGCGGGAGGGGCAGTGAGGAGGGAGCACGGCGCTGTGGGAGGGGCGGTGAGGAGGGAGCGCCATGCTGTGGGAGGGGCAGTGAGGAGGGAGCACAGCGCTGTGGGAGGGGCAGTGAGGAGGGAGCGTGGCGCTGTGGGAGGGGCGGTGAGAAGGGAGCGTGGCGCTGTGGGGGGGCAGTGAGGAGGGAGCGTGGCGCTGTGGGAGGGCAGTGAGGAGGGAGCACGGCGCTGTGGGAGGGGCAGTGAGGAGGGAGCACGGCGCTGTGGGAGGGGCAGTGAGGAGGGAGCGTGGCGCTGTGGGAGGGGCGGTGAGAAGGGAGCGTGGCGCTGTGGGGGGGCAGTGAGGAGGGAGCGTGGCAGTTTGGGAGAGGCAGTGAGGAGGGAGCGTGGCGCTGTGGGAGGGCAGTGAGGAGGGAGCATGGCGCTGTGGTAGGGCAGTGAGGAGGGAGCACGGTGCTGTGGGAGGGGCAGTGAGGAGGGAGCACGGTGCTGTGGGAGGGGCAGTGAGGAGGGAGCGTGGCGCTGTGGGAGGGGCGGTGAGAAGGGAGCGTGGCGCTGTGGGGGGGCAGTGAGGAGGGAGCGTGGCGCTGTGGTAGGGCAGTGAGGAGGGAGCGTGGCAGTTTGGGAGAGGCAGTGAGGAGGGAGCACGGTGCTGTGGGAGAGGCAGTGAGGAGGGAGCGTGGCACTGTGGGAGGGGCGGTGAGGCGGGATTACCACGTTGTGGGTCGGACGGAGAAGAGGGAGCCCTGCTCCACGGGATGGGGTTGAGGGAGCGCCACGGGCAGGGTGAAGTGTTACCGGGGGGCCGGGTGGTCTGAACGTCTCGGTGTCTCTTGCAGAAGGGGTGCTTGGTGTGGGAACAGGAGCTGTACAACCAGATCGAGTACCGCAAGTCTCGGCCGTACTTCCACACCTTCGCTGCTGACGTAAGTTGCTCTGGCCCGCTCCCTCAGCAAGGGGAGGGGATGCAGTTTATACTTGAAGATGAATACAGGCCACTCGGCCCAGCTGAACCCTGCTGACCATGATGTCTATCACAGAGAACACTATATTGTGCTTTATCCTTTATTTAGAGATACATCACGGTTACAGGTCCCACCACCCAGTTACACCCTTGTTTATTAACCCATACATATTTGGAATTCGGTAGGAAACCGGATCAATTTAACCCTTCCCTCCTATATACCTCTCCATTTTTCTATCAACCATGAAGAGTCTGTTAATGGACCTGCCTCTACCAGCACCGCAGGCTCACTCCACTCACCCTCCACTCTCTGTGTAAAAAAAACCCAGCTCTACCTCCTCTCACAGTGTTTTTCAAAGTTCAGAGTAAATTTATTATCGAAGTACACACATGTGCAATCCTGAGATCCATTTTCCTGCGGGCATACTCAATAAATCCATAATTGAGTAACAACCATAATCGAGTCAATGAACGACCGCGTCAACTTGAGCGTTCAGCAAGACAGCAGAAGACAACAAACCCTGCAAATACTAAAAGAAAAAAATGATAAATAAGTAAGCAATAACTATCGAGTACATGAGATGAAGACTGCTTGACAGAGAGTTGATTGGTTGTGGGAACATTTCAATGATGGGCGAGGAAGTTGCCCCTTCATTGAAATGTGTCCCTCATTAAAATTCTGTCCTCATTTCTGCCCTGGGGAAAATGTCTCCGGCTGTCTACCTGATCTCTGCCTCTTATACAGCTCTATCAAATTGCCTCTCATCCTCCTTTGCTCCAAGGAGAAAAGCCCTAGCTCCCTCAACCTATCCTGATAAGACGTGCTCTCTCATCCAGGCAGCACCCTGGTAAATGCCCTCGGCACCCTCTCTAAAGTTTCCACACCCTTCCTATAACGACCAGGACTGAACACAATCCTCCAAGTGAGGTCTGATCAGGGCTTTATACAATATTACCTCAGGACTCTTCATCGGTCAGGGATTAAATTGAAGGCCAACACAGCATACACCTTCTTAACCACCCGATCCAACTTACACACACCAACTCTACCTGCGTTTTAAAGAAAAACTGACCTCTGATATCCCCTCTACACTTTCCTCCAGTCGCCTTAGAATTACACCCATTTCTGTCCTAGGAAAATGCCTGGCTAGACATGCTGTCTAGGCCTCTTATCGTCTTGTACACCTCTGATCCTCCTTCGGTCCAAAGAGAAAAGCCCCAGTTTGCTCAACCGATCCTTGTAGAACATGCTCTCCTATCCAGGTAGCGTTCTGGTTAATCTCCTCTGCACCCTCTCCATCCACATCCTCCCTAGAACTGAACTCAATACTCCCAGTAAAGATTAACTCATTAGACGGTGCGCTGAAGTAAAACAGAATGCAGATTAAAGGGTTGCGGTTACAGAGAAAGTGCGGTGCAGACTGACAGTAAGGTGAAAGGCCAAAACGAGGCAGATTGTGAAGTTTGGAGTCCATTTCATACGAGGGAACCGTTCATAACAGCGGGGTAGAAGCTGCCCTTGAGTTTGGTGGGACGCATTTTCAGGTTTTTGCACCTTCTGTTGGGAGGTGGGGGGAGAAGAGAGAATGCCAGAGGCGGGCGGGGTCTTTGATTATGCCGGCTGCTTTACTGAGACAGTGGGAAGCGTAGACAGAGGCCATGGAGGGGAACTGGTTTCTGTGATGTGCCGAGCTGTGTCCACGGCTCTCTGCGGTTCCTTGGGCGGAGGAGTTGCCGTACCGAGCCGGGACGCGTTGCTGCGAGTCGACGGCAAAATGGCGAATATGCCTTTAGCCTCCCGAGGAAGTGGAGGCGTCGGAGAGCTTTCTCGGCCACTCTGTGTGTACACTGTTACGTACCCCGTAACCGGGTTGCCAAACCAGCAGAAATGGAGTTGGAGTCTGGGTTACTGGAACTAAGAAAGTTTTACTAAAGAAACAAGTAACACAGTACTCTAATCGTAAGGATATAAATGCAACAGGGTAGCAATGGTAAAACACACCTGTACACAGAATTAGGATAATAGGAATCAACTAAGCTCTATCGCAGTCTAGGGGTAAAATGATCAGTCTCAAGTGACGCAGAGTTCAGTTCAGCTGAGTACAGTTTGCAGTAATCGCTGTTGTGCTGTTGGAGAGAGAGAGCAAATATGCAAATTCTGATTCAAACAGACTTTTAATGTTCCCCGCAGTTAGCTTTCGGGCAAGCCCTTTTAATGTCTTCTGAGGTCACCAACTGTGACCCCTCTGTTCCGGATACGACCGTTCTTCTGCGGTGAACCCGGTACCCAGGCAAGGGCGGACACACACACCAGGTTCCCGCCTATCGTACCTTTTCACCCTGTGCGTCTATGGTCGGTTCCGCGATCAGACCTCCAAACTCGCACCAACTTGTGGGGGCACACTGCTTTTCCAGGGTCTCGTTATCTCGTGGTGTCTGTCTTGCCTTAGCGAACCTGTCCCTTTTATCCCCCTGCTGGGGTATCGCCTGTCCATCAAACTTCAAACAGTTCAGGTTCAAAGCAATCGGTCTGTCAATACTTGGACTGGTGTCTCTTTCCGTTATCTCCTTCTCCTCTCTCATTAACATTTTTGAATGCTGCTCCATTGTCTCACTTAATCTCTCTCATTAGCATCAATCTTCTGATAACTTGGTTTTTCGTCACAACACGATACACCAACTCCTCCCAACCGCGGAGTGGCAGACCCGTCACGCGGCGCCGATTTTATGCAGTATTCCCTGGGTCCTCAATTCTGTACAACAGCAACATGCTCCCCGTTCCTTCTCCGCCTCAATCCGACCACCCCTTGCTGTAACTCCCCTCTGCATCCATTCCCTTGCTGCCTTGCCCTCCCTCCTATACCTAAAGCAGAGGTTGATAGGTCCCTGATTAGTAAAAGTTACAGGGAGAAGGCAGGAGAATGGGGTTCAGATACATCGGCCGTGATAGAATGGCTGAGCAGACTCAATGGGCTGAATGGCCTAATTCTGCTCCTATATCTTATGGTGCTATGGAATGATCCGTCTAGAAGGAAAGCAGACAAAAGATCTTTGGTCGTATCTCGGTCCATGTGACAATCATAATTGCTCTGTATGTCCAACCAGGATCTGTTGAATTAAAGAGGATTAAACTCCATCTGCCACTTGTTTGCCCAAGTTTTCAGCTGATCCTTGGACAACCTCCATTGCTGTCTACTACCCCCCCCCCCCATCTGTAAACTTGTAGGGGGTGTTAGGGTCCCAGAGGGGTGTGGGCTGCTTCAGCCCGAGAAGTCCCAAGAAAGAGGGAAGTGGAAGTGTGGATGGGGAGGAGAGCTCACAAACGTAGAGCAAATACTGTGCCTATTGACACCCTGGTCTTTACCAATCAGGGCAGAGAGCACAGAAGTTCAAATATTATGATCCAACTCCCTGACTTCCCACTGTGGTATAGCAGCAGAATTAGTTCGCAGATGATACCAAGATTGGTGGAGTTGTGGATCGTGTAGAAGACTGGTAAAGAATACAACACGATACAGATCAGTTGCAGATGTGGGCAGAGAAATGGCAGATGGAGTTTAACCCAGATAAATGTGAGGGGTTGCACCTTGGCAGGGCAAACGCAGGGAGACAGTACTCTGTTAATGATAAGATCTGTAACAGTGTTGCTGAGCAGAGAGATCTTGGAATCCAAGTTCATGGCTCCTTGAAAATGGCTACACAGGTTGATAAGGTGGTTAAGAAGGCTTATGGAATGGTTGTTTTTATTAGTCGAGGCATTGAGTTCAAAAGTCAAGAGATTATGTTGCAACTTTATAAAACTCTGGTTAGGCCACATTTGGAGTATTGCATTCAGTTCTGGTCTCCCGACTATAGGAAGGATGTTGAGGCTTTGGAGAGAGTGCAGAAGAGGTTTACGAGGATGCTGCCTGGTTTAGAGGGCATGTGCTATCACGAGAGGTTGGACAAACTTGGGTTGTTTTCTCTGGAGCGTCGGTGACTGAGGGGAGATCTGATAGAGGTTTACAGGATTATGAGAGGCAGAGATGGAGTAGACAGGGGGTACCTGTTTCTCCGGGTTGAAATGTCTAATTCCAGAGGGCATGCATTGAAGGTGAGAGGAGGTAGGTTCAAAAGGGGATGTGAGGTGTAAGTTTTTTACTCAGCAGTGGATGCCTGGAATACACTGCCTGGTATGGTGATAGAGGCAAATACCTTAGATTAGATTAGATTAGTTCAGATTATGAGAACACTCAGTCCTCTAATTGTCATTTAGAAATGCATACATGCATTAAGAAATTATACAATGTTCCTCCAGAGTGATATCACAGAAAACAGGACAAACCAAAGACTAACACAGACAGAACCACATAATTATAACATATAGTTACAGCAGTGCAAAGCAATACCATCATTTGACAAAGAACAGACCCTGGGCATGGTAAAAAAAAAGTCCCCGAGTTCCTGATAGCAGGCGGCAAAAGGGAGAAACTCCCTGCCATAAACCTCCAGGCACCGACAACTTGTCGATGCCTTGGAAGCAGCCGACCACAGCTGACACTGAATCCGTCAGTCCGAAAACTTCGAGCCTCCGACCAGCCCCTCCGATACAGCCTCCCGAGCGCCATCCTCTGCCGAGCTCCTTCGACCTCGCCCTGGCCGCTGAAACAAGCAAAGCCGAGGATTCGGGGCCTTCTGCTCCGGAGATTCCCGTTACCACACAGTAGCAGTGGCAGCGAAGCGGGTATTTCAGAAGTTTTCCAGATGTTCCTCCGTACTCTCACGTCCGTCTCCATCAAATCAGAATTGTGACTGGTCCCCAACTTGACAGATTACAGATATCATTCATCAGAGCAGCTGCGCGCGCTGCTGTCACGCCGCCATCTTCTCCTCCTCTTTTAAGAGGCTTTGAAGCGACATTTGGATAGCAGATGAATGTGAGGGATATGGACATTGTGTAGGTAGGAGGGATTAGCGTTTCAATGTTTTTGGTTTTCTTGTTAGTAGGTCAGTACTACATTGTGGGCTGAATGGCCTGTCCCATGCTGTGCTGTTCAATATTCTATGTTCTATCAACCTCTGCTTTAAATATACCCAATAATTTGGCCTCCACTGTTGCCTCTGGCAATGAATTCCACAGATTCACCACCCTCTGGCTAAAGAAATTCCTCCTCAACTCTGTTCTAAATGGACGTCCCTCTATTCTGAGGCTGTGGCATCTGGTCCTGATTCATTCACTATAGAAAACATCCTCTCCATAACCACTCTATCTAAGCCTTTCAATATTCAATAGGTTTAAGTGAGAACCCTCCTCGTTCTTCTAAATTCCAGCAAGTATGGGCCCAGGGCCATCAAATGCTCCTCTTATACTAACCCTTTCATTCCTGGAATCATACGTGCAGAACTCTCCTCCAATGTCAGGAGATCCTTTCTCAGATATGGGGCCCAAAATTGTTCGCAGTCCTACAAGTGAGACCTCACCAGTGCCTTATAAAGCCTCAGCATTACATCCTTGCTTTTATAGTCCAGTCCTCTTGAAATTAATGATAACATTGCATTTGCCTTCCTCGCCACTGACCCAAGCTATAAGTTACCCTGTCACAAAGGGGTGCTGGGAACGGACCCAAATGCAAGACACAGACACTGAACTACAAAGAACAGGACTTGACTAGAGTAGGGACGTGACAAGTAGCAGGGAAAAGAACGCAGACTAGGGCTTGGACCCTGTGCCAGAGACTGGACAAGGATCTTGCCAGTGTCAGGCCCCAGAACCAGGCATGGACATGACATGACTGCAGGACTGGAGTCTTGAAGCTTGAGGCTTGGAGACTGGCTTGTGGTCTTGAAGCTTGAGGCTTGGAGACAGGCTTGGGGTCTTGAGGCTTGAGGCTTGGAGACAGGCTTGGGGTCTTGAGGCTTGAGGCTTGGAGACAGGCTTGGGGTCTTGAGGTTTGAGGCTTGGAGACAGGCTTGGGGTCTTCAGGCTTGAGGCCTGCAGGCTGGGGTATGGACTCCGAGCCAGAGACCGGGCAAGGACCAGGAACCTGGGAGTTGACTCAGGCTCGGCATCCAGAACTAGTCGAGGACAAGGCGAGGCTACAGGATTGGACATGGCTTGGGTGTGGAACTCCTGGGTAGGGTGAGACACAAGGACAGGTAAAGGCACATGGACAGGACTCGGACAGGACTGGACTGGATGAGGGCCTTCAGGAGCACGGAGCCTTGGACTAGAAGAGACAGGAGCATGGAACACAGAGCTGGGACCCCTCCTTGGGAATAGGACGTGGGGCCGGATCTCATACACAGAACACTGAAGATGAAGAGACGGATCTTAACACAAGGTGGCAGCAAACGGCCGGACCTACCCAGCGAAGGCGTTGACATAGAAAGACAGTTCCTTATGTTGACCTAACAAGGCTCCGGTCTTGGTCTGGCAGTAAGACCAGCGATACAGGCGGGGTATCCAGGCAGAGAGTCAGGCAAGGGAGGAAAAGACAGGGAGGGGAATGGGACAGTCCAGCCGGGAATCCCTGGATTGCAGAGGTATTTATGTCTCAGCCACAAAACGAGAATCATGTGCCCACAACAGAAACTGGGGAAAACAAGAAACCCTGGAACAAGGAACCATGGACCGGACCGTGAACCGGAACACGGACTTCACAGACTGGACCATGACAGAACCTCCACCCCCTGCCCACAACCTCTATGGGAACCTCCTGGCTCCCAGAAGACCTTCCCAGACTATGGATGACATCGGCAGGTGGGGGCGCATTTAACAGGAGAGAACCAGCAAGGTGAGAGTAAAACGATGGTGTCTGTGTCGCTGGGTCCAAGTCTGGCTGGGCTGCTCTGTCACAAAGGGGTGCCGGTAACAGACCCAAATGCACTGAAGTACAAAGAACAGGACCTGACTAGAGTAAGGACGTGACAGGATACAGACAAGGAGCAGGGACAAGAACGCAGACTAGGGCTTGGACAGATCCTAACACAAGGTGGCGGCAAACAGCCGGACCCACCTAGCGAAGGTGTGGACACAGAGAGACAATTCCACACAACGAAAGACAGTTCCTTATCTTGACCTTACAAGGCTCCAGTCTTGCTCCCGCTGTAAAACTTCAGCGATACATGTGGGGTATCCAGGCAGAGAGTCAGGCGAGGGGGGAAAAGACAGGGAGGGGAACACGGCAGTCCAGTAGGGAATCCCTGGTTTGCAGAAGTATTTATGTCTCAGCCGCAAAACGAGAAACATGTGCCCACAACAGAAACTGGGGAAAACCAGAAACCCCGGAACAAGGAACCATGGACCGGACCGTGAACTGGAACACGGACTTTACGGACCGGACTACAACATACCCTTTAGGGAATCCTCCACGAGGACTCCCAAGTCCCTTTACAAAAGACTTTTGAACCGGTCTCCCCGATCAAAACTGCGCAAACTAACAATAACACATCGTAACACGGACAGCAGAGTCCTCTGACAACGAGTCCAATCCGCAAACCGAGCCGATCAAACCTTGCCCAAGACACCTTCCACCGGCAGCCACAGTGAGACCGGTCAATCGCAGGCAGACGGCGCTGAACACCCGCTCGCCTTCCACTCTCGTCCCCGTTGATTTCAATCCCGGCTGGCGCTTTAGTTGGCCAGTTGGTCGAGAACTGGAGTCGGACATGGGTTCGCGCTCCACCATGAGGCCACACGCTCCGGTCTCAACCTCGCCGAAGTCCCTTGGAGACTGCAAAATGCCAGATCGCTCAGTCGGCCCAAAAACACATAAAGTAAGCTACGGGCTCCAATCGCACGCAGATTACTAGTAGAAATATATTTAAAATAAGTAGCTTCGGCAGGGCGTCACTGTTAGTCGCGTTGACTAACAGCCATTTGTATTTTCAACAAAACTCACTCAGGTGTAATCCCCTCACCGTCCCTGCACGACATCTGTTAAATGGTCTTTCCTGTTCTCCTTGTTCTGTTGATAATTATTGAGCCTGTTCATCCATTCCACATTTATTTAAGTTTGATTATTGATTTTTGCGCCTGTGACCATTCTGCTAATTGTGGATTGCCCATGGCTGTTTGCACGATTGTCTTGTAAATCGTTGGTTGCACTTGGGCTGTCTGTTATGATATTGCACTGTGTTTTATGCTTTTGGTACCGAACCACAATCAATTCTGATTCATTCATTCATTATGTGCCGTGTTGTATGACGTCATCATTATCTGCCGTGTTGTATGACATCATCATTATGTGCTGTGTCGTGTGACGTGGGCGATCATGGTCTTTCCACGACCATGATTGTTCTTGGCAAATTTTTCTACAGAAGCGGTTTGCCATTGCCTTCTTCTGGGCAGTGTCTTCACAAGATGGATGACCCCAGTACTCTTCAGAGATTGTCCGCCTGGCATCAGTGGTTGCACAACCAGGACATGTGATCTGCACCGGCTGCTCATACGACCATCCACCACCTGCTCCCATGGCTTCACATGACCCTGATCGGGGGTCGGGGGGGCTAAGCAAGGGTTACACCTTGTCCCAGGGCGATCTGCAGGCTTGCAGAGGGAAAGAGTGCCTTTGGTAGAGACGTATCTCCACCCCAATTCTGGTACGATTCACAAACTGGCAATGAAGTGATTCCGACTCGCCACTCTTTGGAATAATCCCCTATCTGACCAAGGTCCCTGCGTGGTCTACAACGAGCTTCTTCAGCACCAGCAGCACTTCCCGATTCCGCGTCACCAGCAAACTTACTGATTTGAAGCCTTGCTGGATGAGGAACTTGTGATGTGCCCTGTGCGTCAGTCTGGTCCTTGTAAAAGGAACCAGAGGGCCGTGTGAAGGCATTAAACTCAGAGACTCCCCTCCTATCAGATTCTTCCTTCTTCAGCCCATGACCATTTCCACCCACTTGGCTTCACCTGTCACTTTCCAGCTAGCCTCCATCCCCTCCTCTCCCACCTTCTAATTCAGGGATCTCACCCCTTCCCACTCAGTCCTGAAGAAGGGTCTCGGCCCAACACATCGACTGTTCACTCTTTTCCATAGATGCTGCCTGACCCGGTGAGTTCCTCCAGCACTTTGTGTGTGTGTGTTGCTCTGGATTTCCAGCATCTGCGGGAATTTCCTCTTGTTTCAGAAAGGAGAAAATTGACATGGGTTGAGAGAGCTCGAACAACCTCCCCCGCCCCCCTCTTTGACCATCCGAGGCTCGTCACCTTGTCGTGGTGGACAGGCTGGTGATCCCGGGAGTGATGCCGTCTGGAGATTAGCCCCTGGTCAGGTCACCCCTGACGGTGAGGTTCCAGCCAAAGAGCGATCCAACTGATACCTCAGCGGTGGAGCTGGCGGACGATGACGGCGCATCGCAACGGGAGTGAAGGCAGAGGACGGTCCCCAGTCGTCTTGCACTCCACGTCACTGGCTGACCCTGATCTGTCAAGGGCATTGTGAGGGCTGCCCGTGCGTCAGCCTCCCCACATAAAGCAAAGACCCACACAAACGTTCCCCATTGGGAGTCCAATGTCAACCCCTTAGGACCTGGTCTCCCAGTCTGGGTCCACAGGCCTTTTTGCTTAATGGTATTTATCCATGGCTTGAAAAGGGCTGGGAACGCCTGCCTTAGGAGAACATCATACTCGATTCAAGTGATGGGATTATTAGCCCGTTGAAGACTTTTTGCTCTCAAGTGAGTCCCCAGATTTAAGAGTCTTTGAGCACTACAGGATCCGTTGGGCACCACAGCTGCGTAGCAGATAGCACAATGCTATTAAATAATTACAGCTAATAATACAATTTCTTCTTTCTAAACTTTCCGTCAGACTAGACTTGGTTCTCTTTGGCTGCAAACTCTTCAATAGGTTCATTATAGCTCTTTCGGTTATTTTCCCATTTTTCGAGATGGGATATCCTGTCAGCCATCTTGTTTCGATGCGATTGTCACCGTGAAACTGGGAAAGGTGATCTAGCAAAGGGCGGGGGGTACTGGTTATGTAAAGAACTGCCGCTCACTGGATGTTTTCACACTATTCTCTGTAAACTCTAGAGACTGTGGCACAAGACAATCCCAGCAGATCAGCACTTTCTGGATACTCAAACCACCCCATCTGGCACCAATGGTCAAAGCCACTTGGATCACGTTTCTTCCCCATTCTGATGTTTGGTTCTGGTCACCAATCCACAAGAAAGATGTCGATAAACTTGAAAGAGTGCAGAGAAAATTTACAAGGATGTTGCCCGGACTTGAGGACTGAGTTATAGCTTGAATAGAATATAGAACAGCACAGTACAGACCTTTCGGCCCACAAAGCTGTGCCGAACATGTCCTTACCTTAGAAATTACCAAGGGTTACCCATAGCTCTCTATTTTTCTGAGTTCCATGTACCTGTCTAGGAGTCTCTTAAAAGACCCTATTGTATCCACCTCCACCACTGTCGCTGGCAGCCCAGTCCACGCACTCACCACTCTCTGCATAAAAAAAGTACCCCTGACATCTCCTGTGTACCTACTTCGAAGCACCTTAAAACTGTGCCCTCTTGTGCTAGCCATTTCAGCCATGGGAGAAAGCCTCTGACTATCCACACGATCAATGCCTCTCATCATCTTATACATCTCTATCAGGTCACCTCTCATCCTCCATCGCTCCAAGGAGAAAAGGCCAAGTTCACTCAACCTATTCTCATAAGGCATGCTCCCCAATCCAGCCAACGTCCTTGTAAGCCTCCTCTGCACCCTTTCTATGGTTTCCACATCCTTCCCATACTGAGGCGACCAGTAGGTTACCAAAACCAAACATCAGAATGGGGAAGAAATGCGATCTCAGTGACTTTGACCGCTGGTGCTAGACGGAGTGGTTTGAGTATCTCAGAAAGTGATCTCCTGGGACTTTCACATACAACAGTCTCTAGAGTTTACAGCAAATGAAAAAAAATCCAGTGAGTGGCAGTTCTGTGGGTGAAAATGCCTCATTAATGAGTGAGGTCAGAGGAGAATGACCAGACTGGTTCAAGCTGACAGGACGGTGACAGTAATTTCAATAACCACGTGTTATAGCAGTGGTGTGCAGACAAACATCTCTGAACACACAACACATCAAACTTTGAAGTGGATGGGCTACATCAACAGAAGACCTCAAGCACACACTCAGTGGCCACTTTATTACGTTCAGAAGGTACCTAATGAAGTGGCAGTGAGTGTGTGTTTGAGAAGGTTCAGGGGATTGAGGGTCTGGTATAGGAGAGGAGATTAAATCAATGTTAACAAAGTAGATTGTGACATAGTCATAGTCATACTTTATTGATCCCGGGGGAAACTGGTTTTTGTTACAGTTGCATCATAAATAATAAATAGTAACAGAACCACAAATAGTTAAATAGTAATATGTAATTTATGCCAGTAAATTAGGAAATAAATCCAGGACCAGCCTATTAGCTCAGAGTGTCTGACCCTCCAAGGGACGAGTTATAAAGTTTGATGGCCACAGGCAGGAATGACTTCCTATGATGCTCTGTGCTGCATCTCGGTGGAATGAGTCTCTGGCTGAATGTACTCCTGTGCCCACCCAGTACATTATGTAGTGGATGGGAGACATTGTCCAAGATGGCATGCAACTTAGACAGCATCCTCTTTTCAGACACCACCGTGAGAGAGTCCAGTTCCATCCCCACAACATCACTGGCCCTACGAATGAGTTTGTTGATTCTGTTGGTGTCTGCTATCATACTAGGGAACTGCCCAATAATTCGAGTTGCCTTGGTGGGACGTGCTTTGAGGCTTTTGTATCTTCTGCCCGATGGGAGAGGGGAGAAGAGAGGGTGTCCGGGGTTGGATGGAGCCTTCGATGGTGCCGGCTGCTTTACTGAGGCAGTGAGAAGTGCATTCTGAGTCTGTGGAGGCAAGGCTGTTTTCTGTGATGTGCTGGGTCGGGTGGTTCGGAGACTGGGGCTCTCCCAGGTCCTGAATCCAGACAGGAGTCTTCTATGCCCCGGCTGTCCTGGGATGTGGGGTTCAGGAATCTGGTTACCCCAGGGTCTGTCTGACACTGGGAGCAGGACCCAATCCTGAGAGATTGCCCTCCGAGACGGAGTACCGGCTTCCAGCGAGGGAGAGTCTAGCTGTCTCTTTGAGGTTTAAAATTCACATCGCCTAGACCCATATTTGGGAGTTAACAGTAACCCTGGACCAGACACACATACCCCATGGGTGCAAGGGCAGGTCAGAGGGTGATCACGCGACCCCATGGGTGCAAGGGCAGGTCAGAGGATGATCACACATACCCCATGGGTGCGAGGGCAGGTCAGAGGGAGAGTGACTCAACTCTTCACACCCAAACGCCTTTCCCTGTCCACAACTCAGGAGTGTGACCAGACACTCCCCACTTGCCTGGGTGGAGTTAGTCCACGTACTCCACATCCACCACATTACCACTTCCCCCTATCTGCAAGTCAGTAATGTAATGGCACACTCCCCACTTGCCTGGGTGGAGGTAGTCCATGTACTCCAGATCCACCACATTACCTCTCCCCCATTCACAAGTTAGGAGTGTGTTGGGACACTCCCACATGCCTAGATGGAGTTGGTCCACATTACCTCTCCCACATCTACAAGTCAGGAGTGTGACGGGACACTCCCCACTTGCCTGGAGCGAGTGCAGCTCCAACAGCTCGAGGAACTAGACACCATCCGAGACAGAACAGCCCCCTCGATCCCTCCCGACACACTCTCTCCCTCCACCACAATGGCTGCTCCTTCCACTGAATGCACCACAGTCCCTCACCCAGGGCTATTGTGATGGCCCCGCCCGAACCTGGCCCAGCAGTTCCTTCTCCATCGTCAGGTCGAAGTCTGTAAGTCACAGGGTCAGAGTCAAGGTCATTGTCCCATTCGATCATGGCCGATATTTTTCATCCCCTTTCTCCTGCCTTCTCCTGGTAACCTTTGATATCCTGACTCATCACGAAGCTCCATTTTAAATATACCCACCGACCTGGATGCAGCACCCTCTGGCTAAAAGAGATTCCTCCCCATCTCTGTCGAAATGGACGTCATTGTATGCTGAGGCCGTGCCCTCTGGTCTGAGACCACCCCCACTGTGGGAAACATCCTCTGCATGTCCACTCAATGTGTGATAGGTTTCAGTGAGGTCCCCCCCAGCAGGTCCAGGCCCAGAGTCATCAAGCGTTCCTCATATGTTAACCCTTCCTTTCCTGGATTTGTTCTCTTGAACCCCTGCGTCCCCTGCAGGGTAAGCACGTCTGTCCTCAGACAAGGGGCCCCAAGACTGCTCGTGATATCCGACCAGCGCCTTACAAAACCCAGGCAGTACATCGCTGTGTTTCTCCTCTGGTCCTCTCCAAATGATCGTCACGTGGCCCTCGCCGTCCTTCCCACTGGGAGCAACGCGGATCACTGAACTCCGGGGTCAGCTTCCCCACACGGACTCCGGCGGGACGGGGGAGGGCGGCAGTTCGGGACACGCGACCAACGCTGGCGGTGTCAAGATTCTTGGATGAAGAATTGAGCAAACCTGTGATCGACAAAGACCTGTGGCCCCACCCAGTGGTTGGGTGAGGGGTGGGGGGTCACAGACAGGCAAGCAACAGGGGTCTATGGCTCCACTTGTCCATGCCGGCCGTCAATCCCCTTTCCCCGGATTCAGTCCGTGGCCTTCCTTGCTTTGGGACGGAGGGATTTTCCGGGCGAATGCAGGGAGCGGTTCACACCGATCGGGATGGCGAAGGTGGGGGGGGGGGGGGGGGGTGAGGAGCACGGTGGAGGGGTGGGGGTCTGGTAATTCGGGCTGGAAGGGCAGACTGGGTGTGGTGTGGACGTGTTGACTTATCGTCCCCCACTTCCTGCCCCCACCCCAGGAGTGCGAAGCCGGCCTGAACTTCGCTGACGAACAGGAGGCAGTCGATTTCCATGGCATCATTCAGGAGAAAATTCGACTCCGGCATACCCGACACGGTAGGGGAGGGAGAGGAGAGGAGCGGGGGGGGGGGGGAGAGGGAAGGCGAGGAGAGGAGGAATTATAGATGGAGGAGAGAGAAGGGAGGAGGAGGGGTGGAGGGAGGGAGGAGAGAGAAGGGAGGAGGAGGGGTGGAGGGAGGGAGGAGAGAAGTGGAAGGGGAGGGGAGTGAAAGGAGAGGGAAAGAAGCAAGGAGGGGAGGGGGTAGGGATGAGGTTGAAGAAAAGGAGGGTGATGGGACTGAGGGAGAGGAGGAGGACAGTAGAGGGTTTGGAGAGGAGGAGGTTGGAGACGGAAAGGGAGAGGAGACGGCAGTGAAGAGCGGGAGGTGAAGGAAGAGGGGAGGGATGGAAGGGTGAACGGGAAAGAGGGGAAAGATGGCAGTGAGGGGAGGTGAGAGGGGGTAAAGAGGAGGAGGGAGAGGAGAGAGGAAAAGGGAAACAAAATGGGGGGGGGATGAGCATGCAGAGAGAGAGGGGAGGCCAGATCTTCAATCCCACCTCACCGAGTCTTCCCTCTTTTCTCCACCGCAGAGAAACGGCAGCATGGCCCCCCTCCTCCACCCCACGTCCCGGAGGGTAAGTGTCACCGGTGAGATGCCCTGTACCAGGTCAGTCGCCTTCGTCCCACTACCCCCACCCCAGGGGCCTAGACCTATATTAGACAGAGATCCCAGAATGGCAAAGGTTCTGGGAGGGAGAGGACAGCAAACTACATCCTTCTCACTCCCATTCGCCGGGCCTATAGGAGTAGGCCGGGACAGAAGCCTGGGCCTCACCTTGTGGAGGAGATGTGGTTGGGAGGGTGTAACGAAGCGAGGGGTGAAATGAAGCCTCCTGCTCCCACTTGCCGTGCGTCCGGAATGGAGAAAGAGAGAGAGATGAGCCTCAAAGATGATGATGCCTGCAACTGAATATCCCCACGGACGGCCATCACTCACGAATGGAGGGGAGGAGAATGGGTGGAGGGAGGGAAGGGGTGAAGGCGGGGGAGGGAAGGGGCGGAGGGTGAGCAGAAGGGAGGGGATGTGGAGAATGGCAACGAGGGTCCACAATAATCGGACACACTGCGCCTCTCGTGTCTACACAGGCAAGAGGCCAACAGCGCCGCTCCCCCAGGTCCCGTCGAAGGATCACAGTGGTGAGTAGTGGTAGGGAGGACATTCAGTCAATCGTCCTACATCCCTCCCCGTCTCCGTGACCCCTCCCCGTCTCTGTGAACCCTCCCTCCCCTACACCCCTCCCCATCTCTGTGACCCCCTCCCTCCCCTCCACCCCTCCCCCCTTCCCCGTCTCCGTGACCACTCCCTCCACTACATCCCTCCATGATTCTGTGACCCTTCCCTCCCCTACACCCGTCCCTGTCTCTGTGAGCCCCTCCCTCTCCTACAGCACTCCCTGTCACTGTGAGCCCCTCCCCATCTCCCCCTACACCCCTCCCCATCTGTGACCCCCTCCCTCTCCTACACCCCTCCCCGTCTCCGTGACCCCTCCCTCCCCTACATTCCTCCCCATCTGTGACCCCTCCCTCCCCTACACCCCTCCCCATCTCTGTGACCCCCTCCCTCCCCTACACCCCTCCCCATCTCTGTGACCCCCTCCCTCTCCTACACCCCTCCCCGTCTCTGTGACCACTCCCTCTCCTACACCCCTCCCCGTCTCTGTGACCCCTCCCTCCCCTACACCCCTCCCCGTCTCTGTGACCCCTCCCTCCCGTCCCCGGCTGACGCAGCTCTGTTGCTCACTCCGGTCCGACCCGCCAGGCTCCGAGCTCCAGTCTGCCCATCCCTCCGGCTCGCTGCTGATGCCCACCATGCCGATCCAGAATCCGGACATCACCTCCTTCCGGTACCGGGGTTTGCCGGCCTCGGTGCCGGTGGACAAGAAGAAGGGCAAAGCGAAGGGCAAGAAGAAGATGACCAAGGCCGACATTGGGGCGCCGAGCAACTTCCAGTGAGTGTCAGGGGTCGAGGGCCGGGGGTTCCGAGCCTAAGTCTGGGTCAATTGTCAGGGGTCCAAGGTCAGTGATGTGGGGTTGGGGTCGTTGATCCGCCATCTGTATCCGGCGTGAGGGTTCGCGGGTCGGGGGTCGATGATCCGAGGAGTCAGGGGATCAGGCCAGGTCGTGAGAGTCCCTGGTCCGGGTCAGGGGGCACTGGGATCAGTGGAGAGGGTCAAGTTCAAACAGGTCTTCCTCCTCTCACACCACATCCCGGTCCCCTTTAACTGGCATAATCCCATCCCTTTAATTTGTGCCGCCCATCCCTTTAACTCAGTGTACCTCAACCCTGCATTGGGGCGTCCACCCCCTCACCCCCACTGGCACACTAAATGCTTCCTTTGGGGTCCCGAGTGAGTAACCGTACCCCGTTTCCTTTCCAGGCACGTTGGACATGTAGGGTGGGACCCCAACAGCGGATTCAATGTAAGTGGCTGCTCCTCGACGGGCTCCGATTTACAACAGTCGCACCTCGTGGCCTGGGAGGGGGGTGTCGCAGGAGGAAATCACAGAGACAAAGATTGATGTCGGGGAGGGAGGGGGTCACTGAGACAGGGAGGGGTGTAGGGGAGGGAGGGGGTCACAGAGATGGGGAGGGGTGTAGGGGAGGGTGGGGGTCACAGAGATGGGGAAGGGTGTAGGGGAGGGAGGGGGTCACTGAGACAGGGAGGGGTGTAGGGGAGGGAGGGGGTCACAGAGACGGGGAGGGGTGTAGGGGAGGGTGGGGGTCACAGAGATGGGGAGGGGTGTAGGGGAGGGTGGGGGTCACAGAGATGGGGAAGGGTGTAGGGGAGGGAGGGGGTCACAGAGACAGGGAGGGGTGTAGGGGAGGGTGCGGGTCACAGAGACGGGGAGGGGTGTAGGGGAGGGTGGGGGTCACAGAGATGGGGAAGGGTGTAGGGGAGGGAGGGGGTCACAGAGACAGGGAGAGGTGTAGGGGAGGGTGCGGGTCACAGAGACGGGGAGGGGTGTAGAGGAGGGAGGGGGTCACAGAGATGGGAGGGGTGTAGGGGAGGGAGGGGGTCACAGAGACAGGGAGAGGTGTAGGGGAGGGTGCGGGTCACAGAGACGGGGAGGGGTGTAGAGGAGGGAGGGGGTCACAGAGATGGGAGGGGTGTAGGGGAGGGTGAGGGTCACAGAGATGGGGAGGGGTGTAGGGGAGGGAGGGGGTCACAGAGATGGGGAGGGGTGTAGTGGAGGGAGGGGCACAGAGACAGGGAGGGGTGTAGGGGAGGGAGGGGGTCACAGAGATGGGAGGGGTGTAGGGGGAAGGGGTCACTGAGACAGGGAGGGGTGTGGGGTGTAAGGGAGGCATCACAGAGACGGCCAGGGTGTCACCGCTCGGATTTGCCGCAGGTTAACGAGATGGACCCGGACCTGCGGAACCTTTTCCAAAAGGCCGGTATCAGCGAGGCGCAGATGACGGACGTGGAGACCTCTAAGGTCCTGTACGACTTCATCGAGCGGCAGGGCGGCCTGGAGGTGGTGAAGAAGGAGATGCAGAGACAAGGTGATTGGCGAGGGGCGAGGGGGGCACAGACGCAGAGGGGCGCGCATGGCGCTAGCGACGCGGCCAAGTGTGGGTGCGTGTGGACGGGTTGGTGTGGTACCACTGCTGTCTGCGGGAGTGGGCCGGGCCCTGGTTCAATGTGTGGGTGCGGTGGTACAGACGTTCAGCGACACTGAGGCAATTATCCGGAAGAGCATGAACACTCTATATTTGCTACCCCCTGCATGATTAGCTACCTCCTAATGAAGTGGCCACCGAGTGTATGTTCATGGTCTTATTCCGCTGTGCCCCATCCACTTCAAGATGGGGCGTGTTGTGCATTCAGAGATGCTGCTCTGCACAGCACCGTTGTAACATGGTTACCTGAGTTACTGTCACCGTCCCGTCGGCTTGTAGCAGCCTGGTCCATTCTCTGTCCTCTCTCATTAACGAGGCGCTTTCACCCACAGAACTGCTGCTCACTGGATGTTTTTTTTTGGGGGGGGTTTGCATCGTTTTCTGAAGAGATTGTTGTGCGTGAAAGTACCAGGAAAGCACAGGTGGCCACTGGAAAATGGATCTGTGTATTCAGGGTCGGATGTGGTGTTGCGCGTACGTGGGCAGGCGTATTCGGGGACAGATGTGGTGATGTGGACACGTACGTGTGGTGGTTCAATATACAGACGTTCAAGGGTACAGGTGTATTTGGTATGGTGTGCTGATACACCTGTTCAGGTATATATACCTGTGGTCAGTTCAGATGTACACAGTGAGCTGTGCCCTGGCGCAGATGTGAAGGTGCTGTGACACCTGTTCAGTCCTGGTGTGCTCAGACGAGGGTGTGTGCTGGTAAAAACGTGGGTGATATACACAGAGTGGTCACTGTGTTAGGGACGCCTGTACACCCGCTCGTTAATGCAAATGTCTAATCAGCCAATCACGTGGCAGTATCTCAATGTAAAAGAATGCAGACACGGCCAAGAGGTTCAGCTGTTGTTCAGACCAAACTTCAGAATGGGGAAGAAACGTGATGTAAGTGACTATGGAATGATTGTTGGTGCCATACGGGGTGGTTTGAGTATCTCCGGGACTGCTGATCTGGGATTTTCACGCACACAGTCTCTAGAGTTTACAGAGAATGGGTGCAAGGAACAAAAGTGGATCTGCAGTTCTGTGGGTGAAGACCCGTTGTTAATGAGAGAGGTCAGAGGAGAATCAGGCTGGTTCAATCTGACAGGAAGGAGACAGTAACTCAAATAACCTCCCGTTACAACAGTGGTGTGCAAAGGAGCAGCTCCGAACCTTGAAGTGGATGGGTCCAGCGACAGAAGACCACGAATTTACGCTCCGAACCATCAATGTCCCCCCGCCACCCCCCAGGTGTGCGCGCACACACCTTTTGCTACTCGCGCACACAGGGATTCAAACTGCGCACAGAAGGTTGTCAACCTCTACCTCGCCGGCATGTTGAGAATATTTCACGATCGTACACGATCACGTTTCCTTTTCCGGTTTCTGATGCGGACAGTGCCGACAACGTGGAGTTTGCGATGATTTGTCTGCAGATTTTAGAACTGGTTTGTTTATACTGTTTTTATTGAAGAAATTATTGAGTCACCATGTCAAAATCCAAAGAGGCAAAGGGCGTGAAGCGTAAAATGAACTGTAGTTCATTTAAAGTGTCCGGCAAGGATCGTAAGATCTTCCATCTGCGGACCTTAGAGCCTGCTGGCTCAGACGCGAGCAGGCATAAACTTCGGATCAAAGCCCCCGCCGCATCGCGGCAGCCTTACCGACCCAGGGCATGTTCAAAACCCGGACTCCAGCACCATCAATGCGGGCTCCAACGACCATGGACACCTTCATAGCGATAACGCAACCTCCAACTGCGACTCCAGTCTTGAACTCCAGGCCGGGTCTTTAAGTGCTGCTATTGTGACTCCCGTCTCCTCTTCCCCCTCCACCACTCTGCAGTCCCGTCTCCCTCACATCCCACCGTCAGCTCCTGAGCCCTCAGAGGCTCCATCTTCCTCTCACCCCAACCCTCCCCTCTCCATTGACACTAGCAGTCTCCCCCTCCCCTCTCTGATCCCAGCTCTCATCCGTGCCGGGTCTTTACCATTCCCTCCGACATTCCACTGTCTGAGGCAGACCGCTCCGTCCTCAGTAAGGGCCTCACCCTTGTCCCCCTTCGCCCACACCTCAGCGAGTTCCGAGTGCGCCATGACGCCGAACTCATCTTCCGCCGGCTCCGTCTTCGAGCCCACTTCTTCGGCAAGGACTCTCCCACCCCCACCGATGACCCCTTCTCCCGTCTTCAACCCTCCTCCTCTTCATGGACACCCCGCTCTGGTCTTCTGCCTGCTCTGGATCTCTTTATCGCTAACTGCCGACGGGACATCAACCGTCTCGACTTCACCACACCTTGTTCCAATTCCAACCACACTCCTTCCGAACGCTCCCCACCAATCCTAACCTTACCCGCCGATAAGGGGGGCGCTGTTGTATTCTGGCGTACTGACCTCTACCTTGCCGAGGCACAGCGACAACTCGCGGATACCTCCTCTTATTTACCCCGCGACCATGACCACTAAGGAGCACTGGGCCATTGTCTCCCACACCATCACCAACCTTATCAGCTCCGGGGATCTCTCATCCACTGCCACCAACCTCATAGTTCCCACACCCCACACTTCCCGTTTCTACCTCCTACCTGAGTCCTGACGAAGGGTCTCGGCCCGAAACGTCGACTGTACCTCTTCCTATAAATGCTGCCTGGCCTGCTGTGTTCTACCAGCATTTTGTGTGTGTTGCTTGACATTTTAAAGCGTCATTTCGCAAGCAAAACACATATGGCCGGGGTGCACAAGCTCCGGCGGGAAAATCCTTCATTATCCGACACAGGCCTGCTAGATATGTTTTGTAGATGAACGAGAGCCAAAAAAGACCAAACCCAAAGGAGATCAACGTTCTTATTGTTTTGCCAGGCGTTAAAATGAATATTTCTGTATATAAAACTCAGCGCGCACGTGCTGTGGTCACGTCACAGGGCAAACAAATTTGCACGGCACTAGATTGCTGCGCACACTGGTCATTACAAATTGGAGGGAACATTGATGGCCGCTTGCAGCAAGTGTAGCTGATAAAGAGTATATGAAACCGCGAGGGGCAGTGGGAAGTTGAGAACTCAGATCTAGAGATCAGAAGTTTAAGATGAGAGAGGGGAGAATCCGGAACGAGCCCAGGCAGTTAGAAGATAGAAAGGGGTAGGAGATAACAGAGGAATGTCTAGCAGGGGATGGAAAATCTCAGGAATTCTCTGCGAGAGTGCGGGAGACCGGAATGGAGGTTGGAGATGCACAGTGCAGTTGTGGTCAGCACAGATGTGCAAAGGCACATTGAGTCCCGGTGCTGATGCCCTGGGCGCGGAGAAGCAGATGTTTACGTATACAGCTGTGGCCGGTACAGATGTGCATGGTGAAAATGGGTGGGATTTGCTTGCATTTGTTTGGGGGATATAGCCGTGGATGAGACAGGTGCATGCCCTGGGGCAGATTTGTAGAAGTGCCTCGACAGATGTGACCCTCACAGTCGCCCGCTGCGCCAGATGTTTTGGCTAAAATGACCCCAATAACGATATCTTTTTCTCTCATTCCTCCCCGAAATCTAGATATGGCTCCGACCCCTCCAACCCGCACTGGACCCCTGCCCCCTGTCCCACCTCAGCCCAGCCGGGCGAGGCAGGGTCCCCTCCCACCTCTGCCCCCAACACCTCAACCCCCCGCCCCGGGCCGGGGACCGCTCCCTCCACCTCCTCAGAGGGGTCCACCACAGAGGTCCGCCCCGCCACCCTTCAACCGCTCCTCCGGCCCCCCTCCTCCTCCCCCTCCTGCCCTGGCGCCGGTGGGCGGTTTTGGTGGCCCTGCACCGCCCCCGCCCCCGCCGCCGCCGCCGCCGCCGCCGCCCCCGCCTTCCTCGGGACCTGCTCCTCCCCCCCTCCCTGCAGGGGGCGCACGAAAACCAGATCTGCCCAGCTCCGGAGGCCGGGGGGCTCTCCTGGACCAGATCCGCTCCGGCATCCAGCTCAAGACGGTGAGTGCCTTCTGTCCAGCAACCGAGAGGAGGGTGGGGAATGCGGGAGGGAAATGCTCTGGGGGTTTACTGGGAGATCAGATAGCGGGGGGTGGGGGGGAATCTGGCATCCCCTGCGATCGGAAGGTAGTATCTCGCAAGGATAAATAGAAACGGAAACTGCACGGTGTTGATCTGGCCTAGGGGATACGGAGAGTGGGACTGTGCCCGGTGCGGGTCTGACCCGGGGTTACGGAGATGGGGACTGTGCCCGGTGCGGGTCTGACCCGGGGATACGGAGAATGGGGACTGTGCACGGTGTTCCCGGTGCGGGTCTGACACAGGGAAACGGAGACCATTAGACGTAGGAGCCGAATTAGGACATTCGGCCCATCAAGTCTGTTCCCCCACCGGTGCTGACCCCTCTCCTGCCTTGTCCCTGAAACCTTTTGACGCCCTCGCTAATCAAGAACCTATCCTCCGCTTTAAATATACCCGATGACTTGGCTTCCGCAGTCGTCTGTGGCAATGAATTCCTCGGGTTCTCCACCCACTGGCTAAAGAGTTTCCTCCTCATCTCTGTTCTAAGTGGGCGTCCATCTATTCTGAGGTTGTGTCCTCTGGTCCGAGGCTCCCCCGCTATAGAAAACATCTTCTTCATATCCACTTTATCTAGGCCATTCAATATCTGACATGTTTCAATGAGATCTCCCCTCTAAACTCCAGCAAAAGCAGACCCAGAGCCATCAAATGCTCCTCATACCATAACCATTTCATCTCCAGGATCATTATCATGAACCCCCTCTGGACCCTCTCCAATGCCGGCACATCTTTTCCTCGACAAGGGGCCCTAAACTGCTCACGATATTCCAAGTGCAGTCTGGCCAGAGCCTTATAAAGCCTCAGCATCAGCTCCGTGTTTTTTTATATATTCATCGCCAACAACTCAACCTGCATATTAACTTTTAGAGAACACTGCACAGGGATTCCCTTTGCACCTCTGAGTTCTGAATTTTCTCCCCGTTTAGAAAATAGTCTACGCTTTTATTTCTTCAACCAAAGTGCACGACCCTACACTTCCTGACACTGTATTTCATCTGCCACTTCTCCTAATCTGTCCAAATCTGCAGACTCCCCACTTCCCCAAAACTACCCGTCTTCGTATCGTCCACAAACTTAGCCACAAAGGCAGCGATTTCTTCATCCAAATCATTGGAATACAACGTGAAAAGAAGTAGTTCCCGCCCCGCCCCGTGCAGAACAGCAATCAGATCTCTTTATTCCGTCTCCTTGCCTCCTGCCAATCAGCCAATGCTCTATCCATGGCAGTATCTTTCCTGTAATGCCAGGGACTCTTGTTAAGAGCAGCCTCATGTGCAGCTCCTTGTCAAAGGCCTTCTGAAAATCCAAGTACGCAACATCCACTGACTTTCCTGCCAATATTTCACCTTAATGCTGACTTTGGCCTATTTTATCATGTGCCTCCAAGTACCCTGAAACCTCATCCTTAACAATCAACTCCAACTTCTTCCCAGCCACTGGGGACAGGCTAACTGGCCTATAATTTACTGCCTTTTGTCTCTCTCCTTTTTTTAAAGGAGTGGAATGACATTTACAATTTTTCCAGTCCTCCGGAGCTATTCCAGAATCCAGTGCTTCTTGAAGGGTTATTACTAATGTCTCCAGAATCTCTTCAGCTGCCTCTTTGAGAACCCTCGTGTGTGGCCCACCTGGTCCAGGTGACTTATCTACCTTTCGACCTTTAAGCTTCCCCAACATTTTCTTCATTACTAATAGTAACAACGCTCATTTCTGCCTCAGACAACCCCGAAGTTCTGGCATACTGCAGCTGTCTTCTACAGTGAAGACTATCACAAAATACTTATTGTCTTCGTCCACCATTTCTTTCTATCTCTTCTGTCATTTTCCAGTGGTTTGATATCCATTCTCACCTTTTAAAAAGAAACTATATCTGATATATCTCTTGCTATCCTCTGATAATATTGGGTAGCTTACCGTCAATATTTCATCTTTTTTCTCATTGCTTTTTTAATTGCCTTCTGCTAGCTCTTAAAACCTTCCCAATCCTCTACCTTCCCACTAATTTTCACTATATTGTATGCTTTTTTGCTGTCTTTGACCTCCCTTGTCAGCTACTTTGGCTCATCCTCTCTTTAGAATTCTTCTTTGGTGTGTATCTATCCTCTGCCTTCTGAACTGCTCCCAGAAACTCCGGCCATTGCTGCTTTGCCATCATCCCGGCTACTGTCCCCTTCCAATCAACTTCAGCCAGTTCCTTTCTCATGCCTCCGTAATTCCCCTTACCCCATTGTAATACTGATACATCTTCCTCTCAAATTGCAGGATGAATTCTATCATGTCACGATCACTGCCTCCCAAAGATTCCTCTACCTTCAAGCTCCCTAATCAAATCTGATTCATTATGCAACACCCAATCCACAATTGCCTTTTCCCTCCCAGGCTCAGCCACCAGCTGCTCTAAAAAGCTGTCTCAAAGGCATCCTACAAATTCCCTCCCTTGGGATCCAGCACCAACCTGATTTTCCCAATCTACCTGCATATTGAAGTCCTCCATAACTATTGCAACATTGCCCTTTTGACGTGTTTTTCTATCTCCCATTGCAATTTGTACCCTTACATTCTGGCTACCATTCGGAGGCCCATCAGGGTATTTGTGTCCCTGGAGCTTTTTTAAAACTCTACCCACAAGGATTCTACATCTTCTGGTCCTATGTCACTTCTTTCTAAGGATTTAATTTTAATTTTTACCAAAGGAGCCATGCCTGTCCTTCCATACAATGTGTGTCCTTGGATATCAAGCTCCCAACAATGATTTGCTTTCAGCTACAACTCCGCCATACCCACCAATGTCTAACTGAGCTACAAGATCATCGACCTTATTCTGTATATTGTGTGCATTCAGATAAAGCACCTTCAGTCCTGTATTCGTCAGCCTCTTTAATTTTGTCCCCGTGACCAGTGAAATCCTTATCCCTTTCTAAAATTTTTGTCTTTTTATTTATCCTGCAGACTTTCCTTCCTTTTACTTCATCCTCACTTTCCAAACTGTTGAACTATGAACGTACTATTTAACTTTTAAAACAAACTTCAACCCATCCCACTGACTGCAATTTGGCCCTGTCAACTTCCTCACAGTCTCACCACACCCCACATCTACTTCGAAACCAATTCCCCATCATCCTCCTTCTCACTGCGGTTCCCACCCCCCTGCCAAATTCTCCCACTCTCCTGAACAGCTCCTGCAAACCTGCCCAAAGGATACTGATCCCCTCACCTGGGTTCAACCCGACCCTTTTGTACACGCCATACCTTCCCCACAGGAGATCCCAGTCATCCAGAGATCTGAAACCCCGCCCCCTGTATCAATTCTTCAGCCACACACTCATCGGCCAAATCATCCTATTCTTACCCTTTTTGCCCAGCTCCCTAAAATCCCTCTTCAGGCCCTCCTCGCTTTTCTACCTATGCCATAGGTGCCAATATGTACCAAAACTTCCAGCTACTCACCCTCCCTCTTTAGAATGCCGTGGACCCGATCGGAGACATCCCTGCCCCTGGCATCTGGGAGGCTAAATACCATCCAGGTATCTCGTATCCAGTGTGCTCCTCACACTATGGAATCCCCACTCAGTTCTGCACTTCCCTTCTCCCCACTACCCTTCTGAGCCACAGGGTCAAACTCATTTCCAGGGAACCATTTCACAGTGGCTTCCTCCTGGTAGCCACCCCCCCCGGCTTGTAAATTTCTAATTGAGGGGTACAGCCACAATTGTCTGCCTATTCCCCTTCCCTCTCCTAACAATCTACTTTCCTGCTCCTACCTCCTCATTGTCCCATGTGAGCCGAAGGTCACCAAGCTGCAGCGCCACTTCCTTGACACGGTTTGTAAGGAGCTGCAGTTGGATGCTCCTCGTGCAGATGTAGTTATCAGGGAGACCAGGGACCTCACACAGCGCCAACCCTTGACTCATTCTCGCTGCACTAAGAGACAAAGAAAGGGACTTACCCTGGAGCCCATGCCTGGAACTTACCCTGATCCACTCCAACAATGCCCACTCCCACAATACCCGCTCCACTTAAACCTCACTTCTTTTCAGTGGCCTGTGCAAATTGCCTAACAGATCGCGGTGACTGAAGCCCACCGGAAAGTCCCAAAAGGCCCTGTGTTTCAGAAACTGTGCGCAGTGCTCCTGGTGTGTGTCTGCCCCAGGGATATGGAGGCAGGAAACATGCACAGTGCGAGTCTGACCCCGCAATATGGAAATGGAAATCGTGTATGGCGCTCCCAGTGTGGGTCTGACCCAGGGATACAGAGACAGAATCCGAGCACGGTGCTCCCAGTGTGGGTCTAACCCAGGGTTACGGAGACGCAACTGTGCACGGTGCTCCCCGTGTGGGTCTGACGCAGGGATACGGAGACGGGAACTGTACACGGTGCTCCCGGTGTGAGTCTGACCCAGGGATACAGAAACGGGAACTGTGTACACCAGGGGTGGCCAACCTTTTACACTCCATGCGTCAATTTTTTCACAGACGAGTTCAGATGCGATTTTTTTCACGAACAATTTCTATATTAACATATTTTAACAAGAATTGAATGGGGGTACAAGAGTTGTATGGCGCATCTGAACTCGCGAGTGAAAAAATTGACGCATGGAATGTAAAAGGGTGGCCACCCTGGTGTACGGTGTTCCCAGTGACGGTCTAGCCCAGGGATACGGAGACGGAGACGGGAACTGTGCACGGTGCTCCCGGTGTGGGTCTGACCCAGGGACACGGAGACGAGAACTGTGCACGGTGCTCCCGGTGTGGGTCTGAACCAGGGGTTACAGATACGGGAACTGTGCACGATGTCCTGATCTGAGTCTGTGTCACTGGGGGTCGAGGATTCCTGGTGCTGCGCTGACCCACTGTCGCTGGGGTTTACATATGGGGCGGGTCTCCGCTCCCACCACACTCTGAATCACGCCGTCACTGCCACCTTTCCTCTCAGGTGACCGACATTCCGGAGCCGGCGCATGCCCCGGAACCGGAGGGAGAGGGGTTAGTCGGAGCCCTCATGATGGTGATGAAACAGAGGAGCAAAGTGATTCATTCATCCGGTATGTCACACCCGTTCGGGAGCAAGCGGGATAGCAGCGATGAGGAGGGAGTGGCAAGAGAGGAAGCACGTTGGGAGGGAGCGTGTTGCAAAAGTGGATGGCGGCGGAGGGAGCACTGGGGGGCGCCACAGGAGGGGCAATGAGGAGGGAGTGGTTGGCGCTGAGTGAAAGCCCTGAGAGGGTTGGCAAAGGAGGGGTACGAGGGAACCAACGTCATCGTTAGAACCGCGATCTGGCGACGCCCTACCGCATGGGATCGTCCTGTGTCCCCAAGACAGCAGAATGCTCTTCCCCTCACTGCCCCTTCAAAAGGCTCCGACTGTCCAGAGCGGGGGCGGCGAGTGAAATCACACAACCCGTAGTTGCCCCTCACCCTGGGTTCCGTCGCTGTCTGTAAGTCCTCCCCGCCTCCCGTTGTGTGTCGACATGCCGGGTCCATGGGCTAATCGCATCCCCGTGTGTGTGTGTGTGTGTGAGAGGGCTCAGAATCGAGGAGAAACACAATGCTCCAAATTCAGCCCCAACATCACCATGTAGAACAATGTAACATCCCAACTCTTGTATTCCACGCCAGTGTGCAAAACATTCCCTTCACGACTCTTCCTCGTGTGAGCAGCGGGGATCAGCTCCGGGGGTCCGTGGGGAACATTTGATGGTACCTCCCCCCCCCCGGTCCGGCACCCACTGCCCTCAAAGGGAATGTGAGAGAGTGAGTGAGTGTGTTGGAGTAACTGCGGGATGAGGAGGAGCATCACTGTGGTGAATGAGGAACAGCAATCACCCCCGCCCCCCCACCACCGTTACAAATCTACATATCGCTTTCCTCCCGCAGACGAAGGAGAGGACGATGCAGGGGATGACGAGTTTGACGATGACTGGGATGATTAGTTGGTTTCGTAGGGACCCGCGGCTCTACACAGACCACCAGCACCCCTCTCTCAACAATGCTCAAATCGGACTGCACCATTTTAATTTGAGGGCGTGTGTGGCATTGATCAGGCTGGCTGCTGGGTGCATCGTCCAATGCAGTGAATCTCCCTCCGCACTGTCCCATCACCCACCCCCGGGGTCAGGCACAGAGTGAAACTCCCGCCGCACCGTCCCATCACCCACTCCCGGGGTCAGGCACAGAGTGAAACTCCCGCCGCACCGTCCCATCACCCACTCCCGGGGTCAGACACAGAGTGAATCTCCCTCCGCACTGTCCCATCACCCACCCCCGGGGTCAGGCACAGAGTGAAACTCCCGCCGCACCGTCCCATCACCCACTCCCGGGGTCAGACACAGAGTGAATCTCCCACACCATCCCATCACGCACTCCCGGGGTCAGACACAGAGTGAAACTCCCTCCGCACCGTCCCATCACACACTCCCGGGGTCAGACACAGAGTCAAGCTCCCTCCACACCGTCCCATCACACACTCCCGGGGTCAGACACAGAGTGAAGCTCCCACCACACACTCCCGGGGTCAAACACGGAGTGAAGCTCCCTCCACACCGTCCCAGCACACACTCCCAGGATCAGACACAGAGTGAAACTCCCTCCACACCGTCCCATCACACACTCCCGGGGTCAGACACAGAGTGAAGCTCCCTCCACACCGTCCCATCACAAACTCTCGGGGTCACAGACTGAAACTCTCTCTATTTTCTGCACTTGACTCGGCCCACTGCAGTCGATGCTCTCTTTCTGACCAAGCCAACCCTGCAGCATTTTTTTCAGCCTCTAACAGCGCAGCCACCTCGAGGCTTTGCCACTAACCGCTCCGAAGGCAGTACCTGTCCCTTGAACCCCTTTGACTAGAATATTCAATAAAGGTTTTCCACTGGTGCCGGGGCTGACTTGTTTGATTGCGTCGAGCAGGGAGACCCGGTGCTGTCTGTATGTGTGTTTCGCGTGTGTGTGCTTGCTTTTGTGAGTGAGACAGAGAGATACCTTGTTGCTGCGAGAGTAATCTTGTTCCTGTGTTGTGTGTGAGTGAGAGCCCAAGATCTTCGTGTGTGCATGGGAGAGAAACCGACTTTACGTGTTTGTGCAAGTAAGAGACTTTGTGAGTGACAGTGAGACAGATACAGACACAGACAGACCGTGTTGGTGTGTGTGTCTGCCAGTTCTATGGCCCAGATCTGTAACTGATCCAAATTGTGACTCTATTCTTTACCAGTGTTCTACACCTTCCACAACTCCACCAATCTTTGTATCACCCATAAACCTACTAACCCACAGTTTACAATTTCATCCAGGTCATTCATATAGAAAACAGCAGAGGTCCCTGTGGAGTCGGGGGTGGGAGGGTACAGACTTTATTCATGTAGAGTGAGTGAGAGGAGGGGGGGGAGAGTGAGGCGGGGGGAGAAGGGAGAGAGGGAGGGAGAAAGAGCGAGAGGGGGGAGAGAGCGCGAGGGGGGGAGAGCGAGAGGGGGAGAGAGCGAGGGGGGAGAGCGAGGGGGGAGAGCGAGGGGGGGAAAGCGAGGGGGGAGAGCGAGGGGGGGAGAGCGAGGGGGGGAGAGCGAGGGGGGGAGAGCGAGGGGGGGAGAGCGAGGGGGGAGAGGAGAGAGGTGGAGAGAGTGAGAGAGGACAGAGTGAGAGAGTAGAGAGAGAGGGGGAGAGAGAGGAGAGTGAGAGTGAGGGAGGAGGGGAGAGTGAGGGAGGGGGGGAGAGTGAGAGCAAGAGAGGAGAAAGTGAGAGCACAGAGAGAGAGAGAGGAGAGCGTGAGAGAGGAGAGAGAGAGAGATATCCTTGTCTGCATGAGGTGAGGGGTGGGAGTAAAGGGCTAGCACAGAGCCAGTGGGCCAAAGGGCCAGTTTCCTCATTTGTACCTATCTCAGACAGCCTCTTACCTGTACCAAGGAATCTGAGACTTGACCCTTGCTCTCTACCTCCACCCTTCAACTGAGCTTCCCCAGTGTCACGAACACTGAAATGGGGGGAGGGGGAGACAGACATCAGGGAGTGGTTGAAAGGTGGCAGAGGATGGGGTGAGGGGAGTGAATCAGGAAGGGGGTCCTGGAGCCCAGTGAAGGACTTCTCACTGCTCCATGTCCCCTTGCTGTACAACTCCAAGCTTCCTCTTCCAACCTAGCAACCCCTTATCAACCCCCTCCCCTCCCACCAGACCAAAGACTCCACAGAGATGAGGCATTTGGAAGGAGTTTCTTTCTGAAGCACTGGATACAGAAGGAACAATTGCAGACGTAGGAAAAGTTAAATAAATTAGAAACACTGTTCCCTCCCTCTCCTCCCTCCCCAGAGCGAGTCTGGTTGGGTGAGCTGTCCCTGGGACTCCTGCAGATCCCACACACCAAGCAGGAGGAAGCCGTCCATTTCATTTCCTCCCTGGGTCACAGTTCGTGGGCCCTGTGTCCCAGAATCTGCTCTTCCCTCCAGAAAAGGAATTGCCTCCCCAAGCTCATGCCACATGCCTTCACCACTTCCTGACGTCCAGGCGTAGATGTCACAGGTCAAGTTCCAGCTCAGAGTTGGTGTCAAAGGTCAGGCTGGGAAGTCAACGGAGGCATTAACCTTGGACGGTTGGAGGTCGCAGTTCATAGTGCCTCTGGACAGACTGGAGGTCAGATCACCATGGCTCTGGAGTTACTGTTCACGATTCTGCTCTTATTCGAAGGTCACAGTTCACAGTTCATCACCTCATGCCATTCAGAAGTCACAGTTCACCCCTCCACCCCCCCAAAGGTCACATCACCATTTGAAGATTCAGTTCATGGCTCCTATGGCATTTAGGTCACAGTTCATGACCCTCACCCTTCATTATACCCCTGTCATTTAAAGGTCATAATGAATCCCCCCAAAGGTCACAGTTCACAACTGATGTCATTGAAAGTCCGTGACCCCCTACCAAAAGGTCACTTTTCACCAACTTAAGACCCCCGCCACAAGGTTGAAGCTCACAACCCTCTGCCATTTAGAGGTCACCACCCATGTCACATTTTACACTTTCCCTGCCACCAGGACACAGATTCTGCCCCCTCCGCCCACCCCTCCCCTCTGATCCTCAGTTCAGGGGCAGGAGGCCGGAGACTCAGCCCCTTGGCCGGTAGGGCTCTGGGACCAGGAGCGGGACCCTTCCTCCTGCTGTCCTCCCTTGGCAGCGGCCGCCCAGCCCTCGGTCCCTTGCAGGTAGTCGGCGAAGAGTGCCCTGGCCCGCTGGGTGACCCGCCTCAGGTCCTGGCGCCTCACCAGCCGGTCGAAGTGCATGGCCAGCTCGTTGTAGTCCATGCGGGCGCCCACGATCCGGTCGCGGTGCTCCAGCAGCAGCGCCAGGCACAGGAAGAGAACGAAGGGGTGCCCGCCACCCAGCTGGTGGGGCGGGGGCAGCGGGCCGTCGTCGTCCTCGTCCCCGTCCCCCTCCCCTCCCTCCTCCCCACCTCCTCCTCCTCCTCCTCCCGCCCCGCCACCGCCCCCGCCCCGGGTCGGCCTCACCACCAGTGGCGACTCCCCTGGTGCCAGCGGCTCACCGGTGAGGGGCACCTCGCCCACCGGCGGATCAGGGGGCAGCGAGCTCCAGGCGACCTCGGCCAGCCTCAGGGCGTCGTCGAAGGCGAACTCGCGCTTCAGCTCGAGCAGGAGCCAGCGGTAGCAGAAGAAGAGGTCGTGGGCGCCCCGCCGACGCAGGTAGGCGTAGAAGGTGGGGTCGGCCCGCCGCAGGAGGCGCTGGAGGTGGCCGAATTTGGTGGCCAGTGCCTCGCCGTCCGGCCGGAAGTTCGGCTCCAGGCGGCGCATCAGGCCGCAGAAGCAGACGTAAGCGTGGGCCTCGTCGTCCATGACGGCGAGCAAGGGCGAGGCTAGGTCGCTCATGCCCTGGCAGTAGGAGACGCGGGGGTGGGCCACGGCGTAGGTGGTGAGCAGGTCGCGCAGGGCGGCTAGGTGAGGGTGGCCCTCCTCTGGCCCGGCATAGTAGGGGTGGCCACGGTCGGTGCGCGCCACGTCCTTGTGCACCAGCGCCTGCAGCTGCTCCAGCTGCTCGGCCCCCGCCCGCCGGCCCCGTTCCGCCTTCAGCCGCTCGTACTCCCGGCTCTTACGCTTCATGTAGTCCAGCCGCTGCTGGCCTGTCAGTCCCTCTGGGTACACGTTCAGCAGGTAGCGCCACACCACCTGTGCAGGGGCGAGGCGGGAGGGTGCCAGACAGGGACGGAGGGAGGGGCCGATGCGTGGGGAGGCGAGGAGGGGAAGTGAGGGAAGAGAGAGAAAGGTGTCAAGAAGGCAGGGGGAGCAGCAAAGAAGCAAGGGGATGTGAGAGAGGGAGGGAGGACATGTCAGAGGGTGAGGGGAGGAGGAGGGATGGAGAGAGGGTGTGAGGAGGGGTAGGGGGTAGATGGAGAGGAGAGAGAGAGATTGCAGACACATTAGACAGTGCAACATGACCCCGACTTGCAGATGGGGATAGGTAACATGGCGGATGTGGAGTACATGGACTAACTCACCCAGGCAAGAAAGGATTGTCCAGTCACACTCCTGACTTATAGATGGAGGGTGGGGTGGGGGGTGGGGAAGAGAGATAATGTGGCAGGTGTGGAGTGCGTGGACTAACTCACCCAGGCAAGTGGGGAGTGTCCAGTCACACTCTTGACATGTAAATGGGGGGGAGGTAAGGTGGCGGATGTGGAGTGCATAGACTAAACTGGTCGAGGAGCTGTGGCCAGAACTAAATAAAAACGCTCAGTCCCTTCTGGGTCCTGAAGCAGCACTGGTAAGGACAGTTGGGACCAAGACACTGCCTCAAGGAAGCTCAGGTGTTGGCATGGCAGGGTCATTGGAATTGTTCAGAGGGGTGGAGGCTAATCTGATACAATCAGGAGCATGGGTGGAGGGGGGAACCAGCCCCTCCACCATGGTCCCCCGTCTACACTCCTCGCTGCCTCGGTGAAGCAGCCAGCATAAACAAAGACCCCACCCACCCCGGACATTCTCATTTCTCCCCCATTCCCAATCGGACGGACGATACCAAAGCCTGACAGGACATACCACCACGGAGAAGGCTGGACTCAACCCTGTTGTTGGAGGCCTGTACACTCAGCCAGCTCCATCACGGCTGCAACCCTCCCTACAATCAAGGACATCCTCAAAAGGCAATGCCTCGAGAAGGCAGCGTTCATGATTAAAGACATTCGCCATTTGGGACATGCTCTCTTCTCATTGCTACCATCAGGGAGGAGGTACAGAAGCCTGAAGACCCACACTCAACAGTTCAGGAACAGCTTCTTTCTCTCTGCCATCCGATTTCTGATGGTCTGTGAACACCACCTCACCATTTCATTCTCTTTTCCCTCAATTTATTTTTATATACACTCAGCGGCCACTTTATTAGATACAGATGTCCCCCCTGCTCGTTAATGCAAATATCTCATCAGCCAATCACGTGGCAGCACCTCAATGCATCAAAACATGCAGATATGGTCAAGAGGTTCAGTTGTTCAGACCCAACATCAGAAGAAATGAGATCTAAGTGACTTTGACCATGGAATGATTGCTGGTGCCAGATGGGGTGGTTCGAGTATTTCAGAAACTGCTGATCTCCTGGGATTTTCATATACAACCATCCCTAGAGTGAAAAACTAAGAACATCCATTGAGCGGGAGTTCTGTAGGTGACAACACTTTGTTAATGAGAGCGGTCAGGAGAGTGGCCAACTGGTTCAAGCTGACAGGAAGGAGACACTAGCACATCTCACCACACTTTACACCAGTGTTGTGCAGGAGCATCTCTCAATACACAAGTCGAACCATGAAGTGGATGGCTACAGCAGCAGATCGTGAGCAAACACTCAAAGGCCTCTCTTATTAGGACCAGAAGGAAGAGTGGAGGCTTGGGGTAGCTCAGTCACAATGGGTGATCAGGACTAATGGGCTAGCAGAGAGAGGTGGGACTGAATGGTCAGAACGCAGACTGAAATACTTCTGAAGCAAAGCCCTCTATTGCTCATTCTTACTGGGCTCCCACAGGAGACACTGAAACCCTTGCATTCCATCTCGCGATGTGGGATATCTGGCAGAGGGGAAGAGAAGGCGGGTTGATCCCTGTGAGGGAAGGGCGTGAGGTTCGCGAAAGGAAGTGGATCAGGGTAAGGGAAGGGTGATCAGAGACGGACCTTGCGTAGGCCGGGCTCCACGCCGCCATGGTAGATCCGCAGGCGAAGCTCTTCGGGGCGACACAGCTGTCCCTCGTGGTTGAGGTAGGTGTGGAACTCGGCATCACCCAGGGGCGGCTTGAAGGGCTTGGCTGCCTCCTCGCTGCCAGCCCAGCTCAGCACCTGCTGGACCTTCGACAGGGTACGGCCCACCTGCGGGACAGGACAGGGTACGGTTCACACTACCCTGTCATACGCACTCCTGGGGTCAAACAGAGTGAAACTCCCTCCACACCATCCCATCACACACTCCCGGGGTCAGACACAGAGTGAAACTCCCTCCACACCGTCCCATCACACACTCCCGGGGTCAGACACAGAGTGAAACTCCCTCCACACCATCCCATCACTGCAACCCAGGGTCAGACAGAGTGAAGCTCCCTCCATACCATCCCATCACACACTCCCGGGGTCAGACACAGAGTGAAGCTCCCTCCACACTGTCCCATCACACACTCCCGGGGTCAGACACAGAGTGAAACTCCATCCACACCGTCCCATCACACACTCCCGGGGTCAGACACAGAGTGAAACTCCCGCCACACCATCCCATCACTCACACCCAGGGTCAGACACAGAGTGAAACTCCCTCCACACCGTCCCATCACACACTCCCAGGGTCAGACAGAGTGAAACTCCCTCCACACCGTCCCATCACTGCAACCCAGGGTCAGACAGAGTGAAGCTCCCTCCACACCGTCCCATCACACACACCTGGGGTCAGACAGAGTGAAACTCCCTCCACACTGTCCCATCACACACTCCCGGGGTCAGACACAGAGTGAAACTCCATCCACACCGTCCCATCACACACTCCCGGGGTCAGACACACAGTGAAACTCCCTCCACACCATCCCATCACTCACACCCAGGGTCAGACACAGAGTGAAACTCCCTCCACACCGTCCCATCACACACTCCCAGGGTCAGACAGAGTGAAACTCCCTCCACACCGTCCCATCACTGCAACCCAGGGTCAGGCAGAGTGAAGCTCCCTCCACACCGTCCCATCACACACACCTGGGGTCAGACAGAGTGAAACTCCCTCCACACCGTCCCATCACACACTCCCGGGGTCAGGTACAGAGTGAAACTCCCTCCACACCGTCCCATCACACGCTCCCAGGGTCAGGCACAGAGTGAAACTCCCTCCACACCGTCTCATCACTCATACCCAGGGTCAGACACAGAGTGAAACTCCCTCCACATCGTCCCATCACACACTCCTGGGGTCAGACACAGAGTGAAGCTCCCTCCACACCGTCCCATCACACACTCCCGGGGTCAGACACAGAGTGAAGCTCCCTCCACACCGTCCCATCACACACTCCCAGGGTCAGACAGAGTGAAACTCCCTCCACACCGTCCCATCACTGACACCCAGGGTCAGACAGAGTGAAACTCCCTCCACACCGTCCCATCACGGACACCCAGGGTCAGACAGAGTGAAATTCCCTCCACATCGTCCCATCACACACTCCTGGGGTCAGACACAGAGTGAAGCTCCCTCCACACCGTCCCATCACACACTCCCGGGGTCAGACACAGAGTGAAGCTCCCTCCACACCGTCCCATCACACACTCCCAGGGTCAGACAGAGTGAAGCTCCCTCCACACCGTCCCATCACACTCCCGAGGTCAGACACAGAGTGAAGCTCCCTCCACACCGTCCCATCACACACACCCGGGGTCAGACACAGAGTGAAGCTCCCTCCATACTATCCCATCACACACTCCCAGGGTCAGACACAGAGTGGAGCTCCCTCTACACTGACCCATCATATACTGTTAGGGTCAGACACAGAGTGAAGCTCCCTCCATACTGTCCCGAGGTCAGAAAATATTCCTGACATACATACCGTAAACATCACCCCAGTGTTTGGGAAGTCACCAACCCCTAGGAATTCCACCCCCTGCTCGCCTTTCCTGACACTCACCTGGGATATGATGGACTGAGTGAGGGGTAGGGGTGAGACGGCAAATGTCCGTTTCTCTGGGGTCAGGAGGTCGGAGCTGATCACATCCTTGGGGCTGATGATGTCCCAGTCCTCCAGGAGTGGGCCTGCATGGGGGAGGGAAGGAAAGGGAGGAGGGGGAGCAGGAAAAATCTCAGGACCCCATTGAGTCAAAACCAGCAACAGCCACTTGTCAACGTTGAGCAAGTTTGTAAATCTGGAGGGAGCAAAGGATGCTGGTAAGGTGAAGGTGAAGTGCACGGGAAGGATATGGGACAGGAGGCAGAGAAGGAATGCCAGGGGTGGGGGTGGCACGGGGGCAGGTGCACCAGCTCTGAAACACCAGGCAAGGTGCTTCCCGCTTCCGCCCACCTCCCTTCCCCTTTTCCCAACCATGATTCCCCTCTCCCTGCCCCTTCCCACTATCAGTCCACAATAGAGACCCTCATCACCACTTTTATCATCACTCACATATCATAAAATGTTTTCTTTTGCAGCAGTACAGTGCAATACATAAAATTACTACCGTACTGTGCAAAGGTCTTTGACACCTGAGCTATATACATGTGCCTTAGACTTTTGCACAGTATTGAACCTGCCTCTAGCACCTCCACTGGCAGCTCGTTCCATTCACCCACCTCTCTGAGTGTGAAGAGGTTGCCCCCAGGTCTTTATGAAGTCTTTCCCCTCTTGTCATAAACCTGTGCCCTTTAGCTTTTGAGGAAAAAGGCTGTGACCACCCACCTTATCTACAGCCCTTGAGGTTTAATAACCTCTCACCCCTCAGTCTCCTTCACTCCAGGGTCAACAGTCCCAGCCTGTCCAGCCTCTTCATAGAACCCAATCCCTTCAGTCCCAGGAACACCCTGGTGAATCTTTCCTGCCCCCTCTCCACTGCCCTTCCTACAGCTGGGTGACCAACAAGATCCCAAGGTCAAAGTGAATTTATTACCAGAGTACATCTAGGTCACCATATACAACTCTGAGATTCATTTTCCTGCCGGCATACTCAGCCGCTCTTCAGAATACTAACTACAAGTTCAATGAAAGATCAACCAGAGTGCAGAAGACAACAGACTGTGCAAATGCAGGTATAAATAAATAGCGATAAATAACAAGAACATGAGATAAAGAGTCCTTAAAGTGAGATCATCGGTTGTGGGAACATTTCAACGATGGGGCAGGTGAGTGTAGTTTTCCCCTTTTATTCAAGAGCCTGATGGTTGAGGGGTAGTAACTGTTCTGGAACTTGATAGTGCAAGTCCTGGGGCTCCTGTACCTTCTACCTGATGGCAGCAACGAGAGAGAGCGTGGCCTGGGTAAGAAGGATTTCTGAAGATGGATGCTGCTCTCCTACAACAGCGTTTCATGTAGATGTGCTCAGTGGTTGGGAGTGCTTATCTGTGGTGGACTGGGCTGTATCCGCTACTTCTTGCAGGATTTTCCATTCAAAGGCATTGGCGTTTCCATACCAGGCTGTGATGCAGCCAGTCCACACGTCTATAGCAGTTTGCCAAAGTTTCAGATACCACATCGAATCTCAGCAGACTCCTCAGGAAGAGGACCTGCTGTGCTCTCTTCACAATTCCACTCACTGTAAGTCTCACCAACGACTCGTGCAGCTGTAACACGACATCCCAACTCTGGTACTCGATATTCTGACCCGTAAAGACCAGCGGCCTTCACCACCCCGTGTGGCTGTGTCGCCACTTCCAGCGAACCGCGTGCCCGTACCTCTGGTGCCATCACTTGAATTGAGTACTGAGGCACCACAGTTGCGTAGCAGCTCGCGTAAAAACGGTTAAAGCCCAGAGCATCGGAGATCCCAGTTCAGTCCCGGCGTCTCTGCACATCCTCCCCGTGGGTTTCCCTGGGTGCTTCGCTCTCCTCCCACAGTACTGGGTGGGTTAATTGTTAGTCGTCCTGTGATTAGGTCAGGGTTGAATCAGCGTTCTTGGGGAGTGCTGGGAGGTGCTGCTCAAAGGGCGGGAAGGGCCTACTCTGCATTGCATCTGTAAGTGAATCAAATATACTCCTACGGGGTTGTCAGCGGATTCCCTTCATGGAGAGCGTCTGTGAGTGACTTTGTTTAATGTGGGCAGTCTGACGCACGGGCAGCCATCACACAGATTGGAATGCAGGATGACTGGGGACCCCTCATTGCCATTGTGATGTGTTGGTATCTTCCCCCAGCTCCACCGCTGAGGTCTTGGCTGGATCGCTCTTTGTCTGGAACCTCCCTCTTGACCTTACCGCCATGGGTGACCCTGCCAGGAGCCAAGCTCCAGACGGCATCGTTCTCAGAATTTATTTAAACATTTAGAGATCCAGCAGGCTAACAGGCCCTTCCGGCCCAACAAGCCCGTGCTGCCCAAATACGCCCAGGTAACCAATTAACCTACTAACCAGCACGTCTTTAGACTGCCGGAGTACCGGGGCAGTCCCACACAGTCACAGGGAGAACGTACAAAGTCCTTTGAGAGCTGGGGGAATAGAGCGCGGTACCCTGGGGCTGAGAAGCATTACACTAGCGTGGGACCTCAGGTACCCCACGACACAGTGACAATCCTTGGAGAAGATCCTCTGTTCCACAACACCCCCCGGGCTCCGGCCACTTGCTGCACAAGTCCTCCTGTTCTAATTTCTCAAAGATCAACACCTCAACAGCTACTACCCCTCAACCATCAACAGGTGGTACAGGAGCCTCAGGACTCACACCACCAGGTTCAGTAATGTTATTACCCCGAACCATCAGGCTCCTGAACCGGGGGAATAACTTCACTTGTCCCTTCACTGAAATGTTCCCACAAGCTATGGACTCACTTTCAAGCTCTCTTCATCTCATGTTCTTGATATTTATTGCTTATTTACTATTTATTATTTCTTACTTTTTGTATTTGCAGTTTGTTGTCTTCTGCACACTGGTATAACACCCAAGTTGGTGCGGTCTTTCATTGATTCTGTTATGGTATCCATAAATTCTATTCTGGATTTATTGAGTATGCCCACAAGAAAATGAATCTCAAGGTTGTGTATGGTGACGTACATGTACTTCAACAGTAAGTTCACTTTGAACCTTGAACCTTGTCCAAGTTAAACTCCATCTGCCATTGCTTGGCCCACTTCCCAGGTTGGTCAAGGTCTGATATAACTTTGGACAATCCTCTTCACCGTTTTGGAGCCATTCGCAGGCCTGCTATACTGCAGCCAAATCATTAACATAGCTGACAAACACTGATCTATATGCAGCACACTATTGATCAGACTTCCAGTCTGAGAAACACTCCTCTACCTCCTAGCACCAAGCCAATTGTGTACCCAGCTGCCCATCTCACCCTGAAACCCATGCTGTCCAACCCTTCAGACCTTGCCAGCGGCCTTGCTAAAGAGTCATACTCTCTTGCTGTACCACAGTTTCTCTGTTCTTCACAGCGTAGAAGCAGACCCTTTAGCCTGCAATCTCCATGCAGACCTTCAAGTACCTCATACTAATGCCATTTGCTCTGCAGTCTTCTACACTCAGCTGCGACTTTATTAGCTACACCCGCTCGTTAATGCAAATAACTAATCAATGAAGGAGAGCATGCAGACATGGTCAAGAGGTTCAGTTGCTGTTCAGCCAAAAACTAGAATGTGACTTAAGACTGTGGAATGATTGCTGAGGTTGAGTGTCTCAGAAACTGCTGACATCCTAGGATATTCACTCAAAACATTCTTGAGTTTACAAAGAACGGAGCAAAACACACAAAAAAAAATCCAGTGAGCCCTGTGGGCGAAAACGCCCAGTTAATGAGAGAGTTCAGAGGAGAATGGCCAGACTGGTTCAAGCCGACAGTAGCTCAAATAACCACGCGTTAAATCAGTGGTGTGCAGGAGGGCATCTCTGAAGGGGCAAGTCGAAGCCTGGTGGATGGGCCATAGCAGCAGAAGACCACGTTGGGATCCACTCCTGTACCCGATGAAGTGGTCACTGAACGCACACCTTGGCAATTTGTCCGGATGCTGCTGGTGTTCAACGCTGTGAGCTTCATCGGACTGGGTTTTCGTGAAGGAATGAATATCACTGGGCAATTATACATCAAATCTTTAAAGCATGTCTTTTCATGCCATTGCCATTAAGATGTACCAGATTCAAGGAGAGGTTATCAGACTATTGAACAGTTAGATCCCCAACAGAAGATAGACTCTTGACCTCACAATCTATCTTGCACCTTTTTATTTACCTGCACTGCATTTTCCAGAGCAGAGGACACTACAGCACAGTACATGCTGCTTGGCTCACGATGTTAATCTACTCCAAGGTCAATCTAATCCTTCTCTCCCACATAATCCTCCAGTTTTCCATCATCCATGTGCCTGGCTTGGTCCTGAAAGTTCACCATCACTTCTACTTCCTCAGGAGGCTAAAGAAATCCACCATGTCCCTACGAACCATCGCCAATTTTTAGAAAACGTCTCTTCCTGAGTGATGGTGCTGAGGATAGGGCAGTGTGTGGTGAGACTGCTAGCAAGGACAGGGCAAAAATACAGTAGTCAATGGGATCAGTTGCAACATAAACAGGGGACAAAATTGAAGAGGGTGATGAATATAGGATTAAAGGAGTTATGTTTGAATGCATGCAGAAGACGGAACAAGGTACATGAACTTGTTGCCTAGTTACAGATGGGATTGCATGATGTTGTGGGCATTACTCTGCCCATGATCACAAGGAACGAGAGAGAGCTGTGGGTGCAGCTCAAAACATCATGGAAACCAACCTCCCGCTAGACTGACTGCCCACAATTTGCGTCACGTTGGAAAAGCAGCCAACCAGACCAAAGCCCCCACACCCACCCTGCATGTTCTCTCCCCTTGACCATCGAGCAGAAGCACAAAAGCCTGAAAACATGTACCACCGGGCTCAAGGACAGATTCCGCCCCATTGTTGTAACACTGTCGAGAGGTCCTCATGTACGGCAAGATGGACTGTTAACCTCTCAACCCATCTCATCGTAACCCTCGCAACTTATTTTCAGCCTGCCCTGCACTTTCTCTGAAACTGTAACACCTTACTCTGCATTCTGTTGTTGTTTCTCTTAACCTACCTTAACACAGTGATACACAGGAGTGACCTGTCTGGATAGCAAGGAGCAAAGTCTCTCACTGTACCTCGGTACACGTGATGATAATAAACCAATTTACTAATCTAACCGGCAGGTAATTCCCTGCATTCTTTCACTTCTTTTGTTAACTAGTGGGATATGTTGGTAGTAAGGAAGACAAATGCAATGTTAGCAATCATTTCAAGAGATCCAGGAAATGAAAGCAAGGATGCACTTGGCCAGGCAGCAGGCAGTCGAAGGTTCTATCCGAGCTGAATGCTTGCCTCTCTTCTGTCATCACTTTTGTGCCCGAGCACCTCCAAAGAGAGGGCATACAATTGCTATGGGTAGAGTGGGGGAGAACAGCACCCAGAGAATCCAGTGTTTTATAGATACAGTGGATTTTGGTGAGCTGGGCTATCAGCTCTTAACGAACAAAAACAAATTGAAAATATTGCCAAGATTCTTTTTGTTTATTTGGGACACTATGCTGTTTAATTGGGGCAAGAGACTGTTGCCAAGCGGTTTCGAACTAGCATGTATGCTGTGTGCTCGTTAGGCATCACACTGTGCTTACAGCAAACAGTTTTTAAATACAAACACTTGGTATGTTTGTGTTCAAAAAGCAGCTCTTCTCGTCACTGACCGTTGGCTATTAATAAACAGTAAGATCATTCAGGACCGTTTTGCTCACTGCGCTTTCAAGTATTCAGGCTTGGAGATGCCAGAAACAGCCGGGAGAGGAAATGAAACGATTTCACTACTTCAACAAGTTGAGAACTCAGAAGAATTTGAAGGTATTGACAACCATCTTGAATGTTACAATGAAAATGAAGATTTAGAGGATGCAATCATTGAAAACATTGTATGAAGGCAGGCAATTATCTGCACATGGTGTCTGTGCTGATTTTGTTAATTTACACCAATCAAAAGAACACATCAAAATGAATTCTCCATCGATAACTATTAGGAACTAATATAGTTTTATAGTACAGTAGTAGCACTGTCAGTGTTCCAATTTGTTCTATATTTTATTTAAATATATAATTTGTTACTCCGTTAAATGGTAGTTTGTGTATTTTTTGATACCTTTTTAACTATTCCTACAAAACTTTGGCTAATTGTATGTTATATGGTTATATGGTTAATTGGGCCAAATTGTACATGTCCCAATTAATTGGAATCAATTATAGTAATAACCATATTTTAATTTTAAATTGTTAACAGTCTAGTAAATCCCCTATTGTTTGTATTTTGTGAGTTAATAAACATTTGTAGTTTTGTGAAAAGGGCTACTCACTGTCCTCGGAGGGCTTGATGTCGACTTTGAGTTGGAGGTAAGCTTGCGTGAGGCTGCTGAAGGCAACGTCCAGGTCCCAGTCTGACTGTAGGGACAGGTACACCTCCTGGGAAGACTTCTCCGGCGACAGATAGCTAATGATAAAGTTCTTCTTGCTGCTGCTGGAAGAAAACACACAAGGTTTAACAATAATTGGGGGGGGGGGCATTTCGAAAGAGAGCGGAAGAGGTGTTGCTACGCTTTGGGAGGGGCCCCAGCGGAGTGCCAGGCTGCAAGGCGCTGAGGGAACACAGGCCTGTGAGAAATGCCAGCTGGAGACAATTCTCTCCTCTTCTCCCACCCACCAACTCCCTCCCAGTTATCAGCTCAACCCAACCTTGTTCCACAGAGCCCTGGGAGAGGTCTGATTGGACCGTCCAGCACGAACCAGCAGCTCAGTAAGGAATGATCCAGAGCTACGACACAGGTCTGGTGTCACAGGCCTTGGACAGGGACGGCATGTGGGCAGGGGGGAGGAATCTAGCAGGGCGGTGGCGGATGGAGATTTTGGGAGGAGTTGCTGAATGAGTGGGGGGGGGGGTGCTGGAAGACTCCTTTCTCGATCTCAAACTCCAGCATCCTCTGCCGACTGCATGGGGATGCCCTAGCCCCCATCCCCCGGAGGCTCGGGTGTCTTCCCCGACCCACCAACTGCTGCAACTCCATGCCATGCCCTGCCAAGCACGGCAACTTTCATCTCCGTACTAGGGAACCGTTCAATAATTCTAACAGTGGGATCGAAGCTGTCCTTGAGCCTGGTGGGATGTGCTTTCAAACCAATGGGAGAGGGGACAAGAGAGAATGTCCGGGGTGGATGCAGAGGAGATTTACCAGGGGATGCTGCCTGGATTAGAGAGCATCTTTAGTGCGCAGCGGGAGAACGGAAGGCTGACTACAGGGAAGTGGGACTGAGGTACGATCTCCTCCCAGGATTACACCCTCCGGCGCCGAGGTGGGGTGGGTTCAGTAAAGAGGTCACCCTGAATGCCCACAACAGGGAACAACTGCCTAGGACCCCATGGGAACCCAGAGATCACAGCAGGGACCCTAGAGACTTTGCTTTCCATGAAACAGTAATGCACAGGCCCTACGACCCACGATGGTGTGTCGACCTAGCCCAAGAAGAATCTCACCCTTCCTTCTGTACAGTCCCTGTTGTATTAGTCTCTACCACCACCACCCTCGGTGTGTACTTACACCTATGTAAAAAGAGAAGGCCTACCTCTGACTTGTCCACTAAACATTCCTCCACTCACCTTAAGCTGACTACCTCCAGAATTGGCAACCACCACTGCTGTCCACTCTATCTGATAATCTTGTACACCTCTCTCATCCTCCGTCACTCCAGCGAGCAAAGCCCTGGCTTGCTCAATCTTTCCTCATAAGACATGCTCTCTAATCCAAGCAGCATCCACCTGTCACTCTCTCTAAACCCTCCCATCAGGCAGAAGACACAAATCTCTGAAAACACATACCACCAGGCTCAAGGACAGCTGCTACCCTGCTGTTATTAGACTATTGAATGGTCCCCTAGTACCATAAGATGGCTGGCAGTGGGGAGATACGTCTCTACCGAAGGAGGCGTAAGATGCTCCTTCTCTCTGCTAGCCTGTAGGTCACCCTTGGGCAAGGTGTAGCCCCTGCTTAGCCCCCCACCCCCCACCGATCAGGGTCATATGAAGCCATGGGGGCAGGTAGTGGATGAGCAGCTGGTTCATACTACAAGTCGACCACTGACACCAGGCAGACAATCTCTGAAGAGTACTGATAATGGCTGGGGCCACCCGCCTTGTAAAGACACTGCCCAGAAGGCGGCAATGGCAAACCACTTCTGTAGAAAAATTTGCCAAGAACGATCGTGGCCATGGAGACCACCGTTACCCATGTCGTATCACATGGTACATGATGATGATGATGATAATGAGTACCATAAGATGGACTCGACCTTAAAGTACCTATTTATGACTTTACATCTTGTTTACCTACACTGTACCTTCTCTATAGCTGTTACACTTTATTCTGCAATCAATTATTGTTTTACATTGTTCTACCTCAATGGACTGTGTAAAGATTTGATCTGTATGAACAGGATACATAGTTTTCGCTCTATCTTGGTACATGTGACAATGATGAGCCAATACCATGCTATCGATGCCTCATTACACTGGACAACAAAGATTTTGCTTCCTGAGTACTTTTGGGTGTACCTTATGGACTTTGGGCTGCTGATCATGAAAATCACCATGCAATTTCTGTATCACACACCATTTTTTTTAAAAGAAGTTGCCTATATTTGTTATTTCCATTCCTAATTCAAGTCAGAATGACTGATGCCAAGATTAAGGAAGGCATTTTTGTTGGTCCACAAATCAAACAGGTCATCAATGACAGGCAATTTGAAGAACTTCTAGTGGGACCGGAGAAAATCACATGGAAGGCATTGCTGAAAATTTCCGTTAGCAACTACAGGGCACCAGACTATGTACAGCTGACCGACGATGTGCTTCAAGTATACAAAACCATGAAATGCAACATGTCATTAAAGATTCATTTCCTGCACTCCCATTTAGACTTCTTCCCTGCAAATCTCGGTGCTGACAGTGATGAGCACGGTGAAAGGTTTCACCAGGACACTGCGGTCATGGAGAAATGGTATCAGGGCAACTGGAATCCATCAATGCTGGCTGATTATTTTTGGACACTTAAGCGAGAAGCCTCAGGCACTGAGTACAAATGAAGATCATCAACAAAACATTTTTAGCTCAGTTGAATCGCAAAGCATCAGCATGGTTTGCAATTAACGCATTAAATTCAATAAAAGTTAGTTTCATGTTTCTCCAAATTCCTACGTGATACAAAGTCTGAAATTATATTTGTGTTCAGCTTCAAGTGGTCTATCATAAACAAAACAATAAAATTTTGAGGAACCAACACTTTCAAAAAAATTTGTTGTCTAGTGTTATCATATACCCCCGTAACTTTCCTTTTGGAGTGGAGCTTTTGAACCCCCTGTATGACCTGGCATTTTTGGGGTGTGAACTGAAGTCTCAGAGGTGCAGGGCGGTTGTGGTGTGGTGCGTACGGGCCAAATTGAGGCGGCAGGGACCAGGCCTGAGAGCTGGGAACGAGCCAGTGTTTGGCTGTTGGAGAGGAGATTCGAAGGGACAGAGACGAGGTCGTGTGACCCGGGCCTGAGAGCGAGGAGCAAGCCAAGGTTTGACCAATTTAAGTGCAGGGTAAGGTTGAAAAGGTCAGGGTGTTGGGGCCGGAGGAGAGGGACGGGCTGGTGTTCAGCTCGCTGCTCGCAGGGTTTACTGAGGCTGTGACTGACAACTAATGAGTCGTGGCCTCACTTTCGTGAACTTCAGTTCAAGATGCTATTTGCTTACTTTTATTGCTTGCACAATTTCTTTTTTTTCTTGCACATTAGGTGCTTAACAGATTTTTTTAATGGGTGAGATTGGGTTTCTTTGTTTTGTGGCTGTAAGGAGACGAATCTCAAGGTTGTACATATACTTCTATAATAAATTCACTTTGAACTTTGAAGCTCCATTAAGTCGCCTCTCATCCTCCGTCACTCCAAAGAGAAAAACTCTAGCTCACTCAACTTTTCTGCAAAGGATGTGCTCTTTAATCCACAGAGCAGCCTGGTACATCTCCTCTGCATCCTCTCTAAATCTTCCACATCCTTCCTATGAGAAATCCAGAACTGAAAACGATACTTTAAGTATAGTAGTTTTGGAGCTGCAATGCTACCTCGTGGCTTTTTCACCCCCGAGATTTAACCATTAGGATGTGACCATTTATAGACGGCAGGGTTTCAAGAGCAAATGGAGGAGTGAAGCAGAGGTGCAGGAACGCACAGCGTGCTAATCATCTTTCCCTGCTATGAAGGAAAAGTACCTCGGAACAGATGGCCCTTCTGCTGTAGGGAATCCATCACACTCCTGACTTGCAGGTGTGGTAATGTGGCGGATGTGGAGTGCATGGACTAACTCCACCCAGGAAAAGTGGAGAGTGTCCCATCACACTCCTGACTTGCAGGTGGGGTAATGTAGCAGATGTGGTGTACATGGACTAACTCCACCCAGGAAAGTGGAGTGTCCCATCACACTCCTGACTTGTAAATGAGGGGAAAGATAATGTGGCGGATGTGGAGTGCATGGACTAACTCCACCCAAGCGAGCAGGGAGTGCCTCATCACCCTCCGGACACCGATGGATCCAGGTCTGTTGTCACTCACCTACTTAAATCGAAGGCTCGTATGAGGATGTGCTGGAGGACCTCGAAGGAGGTGATCTGGGGGTCGACGGCAAACGTGCGGAACACTGGAGGAAGCAAGCCTTCGCATTTCTGTTGGGCGAACCACAGGGAAGGAGGTTAGGAGAGCAGGCACGTTGTCTGATTAACCAATCAGAAGAGCAGGCAGCACTTGTGAAACAACTAAGAGTGAATGTATAAAGAAATACTCTGCCCTATACATCAAAGTACATACACGCTCAGTGGCCACATTATTATGTACACCTGTTTGTTAATGCAAATATCTAATCAAACCAATCATCTGGCAGCAACTCAATGCACAAAAACATACAGACATGGTCAAGAGGTTTAGGTGTTGGTCAAACCAAACATCAGAATGGGGCATGAATGTGATTGAAGTGACTTAAACCATGGAATGATTGCTGGTGCCAGATGGGGTGGTTTGAGTATCTCAGTAGCTGCTGATCCCTTGCAATTTTTACACACAACAGTCTCTAGAGTTTACAGAGAATTATGCAGAAAATATAAAGCACTCAGTGAGCGCCAGTTCTGTGGGGAAGAACACCTCTAATGAGAGAGGTCAGAAGAGAATGGCCAGACTGGTTCAAGCTGACAGGAAGGCGACAGTAACTTAAGTAACCGCACATTACAATAGTTGTGTGCGGGTGTGTCTCTGGGCGTATAAAACATCAAACCTTGAAGTGAATGGGCTTCATTAGCAGAAGATCACACCCGCTTCCATTCCTGTATTTAAAAAACTGTATAGTACCATATACTACCTTGATATTCATTTTCTTGCAGGCGTTTACAGGAAAAAAAAGAATTTTCAAAAATAAAGACCAACAAACAACCAATGTAGAAAAGAAGACAAACTATACAATAAAGTGCAGGCCCTTTGGCTCTCAATGTTGTGCTGACATTTTAACCTACTCCAAGATCAATCTTACCATTCCCTCTCACCAATTTGCTATCACTTATGTTCCTGTCAAAGAGCCGTGTGTGTGTGTGTGTGTGTGTGTGTGTGTGTGTGTGTGTGTGTGTGTTTATATATAATTGAGACATACAAAATTATGAGGGGTACAGATAGGGTAAATCCAAGCAGGCTTTTTCCACTGACATCTGGGGAAAGAGACCTCGAGGTCATAGGCTAAAGTGAAATATAAATGTTGTACTTAAAAGGAAATCTGAGGAGAAATTTTCCTCAGAGCACGGCGGGAGTGCAGAACGAGCTGTGAGCGGAGCTGGTGGCCACGGCTTTGAATGCAACATTTAAGAGAAGTTTGGATAGGCACATGGTGGGCTTGGTGCCGGTTGATAAGACTAGATAGAATAACAGTTCAGCACAGACTAGATGGGCTGAAGGGCCTGTTTCTGAGCTGTAGTGCTCTATAACTCCACGTGTTTAAAAATAAACTTGCCTCGTACACCTCCTTTAAACTTCCCACCTCTAGCCTAAAATGTATGTCACCTAAAATTCAACATTTCTACCTTGAGAAAAAGGTTGCGACTGTCCTACCTTATCTATGCCTCTATCAGGTCCCCCCTCAGCCTCCACTGCCCCAGAACTAAGACTGTAAGATATGGGAGCAATTCTGCCCATCAATTCTCTTCCATCACGGCTGATTTATTATCCCTCTCAACCCCCTTTCTCCGACCTCCCCGGACCCTTTGACAACCTTACTAATCAAGAATCTATCAATCTCTGTGTTCAATACCATATATCAATGGCTTGGCCTCTACAGCCAACTGTAGCAATAAATTCCACAGATTCACTACCCTTTGGCTAAAGAAATTCCTCCTCATCTCCGTTCTAAAGAGACATCCTTCTGAGGGCGTGCCCACCTTCTAACCCTACCCCTCATCTTTTTTTTTCTCCAGTCCTGCTGAAGGGTCTCAGCCTGAAACTTCAACTGCACTCTTCTCCAAAGGTGCTGCCTGGCCTGCTGAGTTCCTCCAGCATTTTGCGTGTGTTGCCCTAATTATGCTCCTGTATCTTGTGGTCTGATAAGTAAATATCCTCCACTCCATCAGGAAGGAGGTACAGAAGACCGAAGGCACACACGCAGCGATTCACGAACAGCTTCTTCTCCTCTGCCAACCGATTCCCAAATGGACCTTGAACCCATGAACACCTCACTTTTTAATATTATTTGTTTCTTTGCACTGTTTTTATTGAATATGCATATACATACTTACTGTAACTGATTCACTTATTTTTTTTCCCCTATATTTATCATATATTGCATTGTACTGCTGTCACCATGTTAACAAATTTCATGACGTATGCCGGTAATATTAAACGTAATTCTGATTCGCACTGCACTCCCCTGGAGAAATTGTTCTGCTTTTACAGGGTGAAGATGATGTCGTTCATTTCCTCCATTCTTTCATCAGGCCATTTACTGAGGAAGTTTACAAAGAGTTCTCACTTCCAACATTAGTTGACCCAGTGCTAACAAGAAGCTCATGTTTCTGTCGTTGGAAGTCAAACTCTTTGAGACGTGAGAAAGCACCGACCAATCCCTGCACTGAAATTGACTTCTAAAAATAAAAGTTGGTGTAATTTCATTTTTATTTGCAAATGCTGCTAATCTGATACTACAGTTCTGTGCAGGAGCCTTGAGTACATATATAAATATAGCTAGACATTAGCACAATGTTATTTGTCAACGTGGAGCAGAGAGCAAGTTTGTAAATCTGGCAGGATCAAAGGATGTTGGGAATGGTGAGGTGCGGTGTGGGACAGGTGGCCGAGGAGTGTCAGAGAATGGGGATGGTACAGGTGCAGACACAGACACACCCAGCCCTGAGACACCAGGCAAAGTCATTTGATTCCAAGCAACTGTAGGATTTCTCAGTAATGTTAACTGCTAAGGCTAATGTAATGGCTTCTCTGCAATGCTAACTGCTGATGTAATGGTATCTCTGCAGCAGCAATGTTTGGGTTATAACTACAGGTCGACCTTCACTAATCCGACTACCTGTAATCCGGTTCCTTCGATAATCGGGCACTGGTTATGTTTAATGTGATCCTTCTGTAATTCGGCATTTTCATTAATCCGGAACTCCTCAGGTCCGAACGGTGCCGGATTGGTGAAGGTCGGCCTGTACAGACAGCGGGTAGCTAACCAATGGGAGATGTGTTATTCGTTATTCTTTCTTGTATGTCGGGGGCTTTCAGTTGAGGAGGAAGGAGAGGAAGGGCAAGGGCGAGAGTGCTGGCACACCACCAGGTGGCGGAGACTGGAACCCGAGGGTCTGAGTGTCGGCAGAGGTTGTTTGTGGAGGAATACCTACTGCATGAGCTCCAAAGATTTATTGTGCACGAACTATTTTATTAAAAGTGGCGCCTTTTTCTTTTATATTCTGTTTCTCTGCTAACCACATAGCCAAAGTAAGAGTTATAAAGTGTAATCATTTAATGGCATATTGTGTACTGTCTGATGTTTTACGTTGTGGGTTTGTCCCAGGGGTACATTACACAGCACCCACACAAACGCGATTACACCGTTTGGCGGGGCAGAAGGTAGCTCCCCCTAGACGAACGTGAGTTAACTGAGCCTGAGTGGTACACAATCATGACAGAATGTCTCTCTAGTGCTTCCCTCTCCCTTCCCATTTTCCCAAGCATGATTCCCCTCTTCCTGCCCTTTTCCCACTCTCAGTCCACAATAGACCCATATCAGAATCAGGTTTATCATCACTCACGTGTGTCAAGAAATTTGTTTTGCAGCAGCAGTACATAAAATTACTACAGTACCGTGCAAAAGGCTTAGACACCCTAACTATATTTATATAGACAATAGACAATAGGTGCAGGAGTAGGCCATTCAGCCCTTCGAGCCAGCACCACCATTCACTGTGATCATGGCTGATCATCCACAATCAATACCCTTTTCCTGCCTTCTCCCCATATCCCTTCACTCCGCTATCTTTAAGAGCTCTATCTAACTCTTTCTTGAAAGAATCCAGGGAATCACCCTCCACTGCCTTCTGAGGCAGAGCATTCCACAGAAGCACAACCCTCTGTGTGAAAATGTTTTTCCTCAACTCCGTTCTAAATTGTCTACTCTTTATTCTTAAAACTGTGGCCTCTGGTTCTGGACTCCCCTAACATCGGGAACATGTTTCCTGCCTCTACCGTGTCCAATCCCTTAATAATCTTATATGTTTCAATCAGATCCCCTCTCATCCTTCTAAATTCCAGTGTATACAAGCCCAGTCGCACCAATCTTTCAACATATGACAGTCCCGTCATCCTGGGGATTAACCTCGTGAACCTACGCTGCACTCCCTCAATATGCCTAAGACTTTTGCAAGGTGCTGTTTATGACTGTGATGCTGCTGCAAGGAAGTTTCTCACCACACATAGACTTGTGTGTCAGACAATAAACTTGCCTCTGTTCTTGGGGTGCAGATCCGCAGCTCACAGAGTGAAAAAGACGGTGGTATGTCATGCTGGTCAGGGTGTTACAGCTGCATAAATCTTGAACTGTTGATACACACATCTTGGGCTGAAAATACTGTTCCTCTTTTTCCAGAATCAGTACAGATATGACAAATTACAAGTAAAATGGATTCAGCGGTGGCTGGATGGGAGACGCCAGAGAGTGGTGGTGGATAACTGTTTGTCAGATTGGAGGCCGGTGTGTAGTGGTGTGCCTCAGGGATCTGTACTGGGTCCAATGTTGTTTGTCATATACATTAATGATCTGGATGATGGGGTGGTAAATTGGACGAGTAAGTATGCAGATAATACTAAGATAGGTGGCGTTGTGGATAATGAAGTAGGTTTTCAAAGCTTGCAGAGAGATTTAGGCCAGTTAGAAGAGTGGGCTGAAAGATGGCAGATGGAGTTTAATGCTGATAAATGTGAGGTGCTACATTTTGGTAGGACTAATCAAAATAGGACAGACATGGTAAATGGTAGGGCATTGAAGAATGCAGTAGAACAGAGGGATCTAGGAATAATGGTGCATAGTTCCCTGAACGTGGAATCTCATGTGGATAGGGTGATGAAGAAAGCTTTTGGTATGCTGGCCTTTATTAATCAGAGCATTGAGTATAGGAGTTGGGATGTAATGTTGAAAATGTACAAGGCATTGGTGAGGACAAATTTGGAGTATTGTGTACAGTTCTGGTCACTAAATTATAGAAAAGATGTCAACAAAATAGAGAGAGTACAGAGAAGGTTTACTAGAATGTTACCTGGGTTTCATCACCTAAGTTACAGAGAAAGGTTGAACAAGTTGGGTCTTTATTCTTTGGAGCGTAGAAGGTTGAGGGGGGACTGAATGAGATATTTAAAATTATGAGGGGGATAGAGTTGACGTGGATAGACTTTTCCATTAGAGTAGGGGAGATTCAAACAAGAAGACATGAGTTGAGAGTTGGGGGGGCAAAAGTTTAGGGGTAATATGAGGGGGAACTTCTTTACTCAAAGAGAGTGGTAGCTGTGTGGAACGAGCTTCCAGCAGAAGTGGTTGAGGCAGGTTCGATGTTGTTGTTTAAAGTTAAATTGGATAGATATATGGACAGGAAAGGAATGGAGGTTAATGGGCTGAGTGCAGGTCGGTGGGACTAGGTGAGAGTAAGCGTTTGGCACGGACTAGAAGGGCCGAGATGGCCTGTTTCTGTGCTGTAATTGTTATATGGTTATAAGTGTTTATATAACAAGATAAGTAGGCCAAGAGAGCAAAAAATAGTTGATGGACCACTCAAAAATCTAATTGCAGCGTGAAGAGGCTGTTTCTAAAACATCGAGTGTGTGTCTTCAAGCTCCTGTACTTCCTGATGGTAGTACTGGGAAGAGGGAATGTCCTGGGTGGTGGTGTTGGGGGTGGGGGGAGAGTGCTTAATGATGTTTGCCACTCTTTTGAGGCAATGCTTTTTGAAGACGTCAATACCCTTGAATGAAAAAATCCAACCAAAACGAATAGGTTCAGCCCATCCCTCACGGCTAAAGCCCTCCCAACCGCTGAGCACATCTACACGAAACGCTGCCGCAGGGAAGCAGCACCCGTCATCGGGACCCCCACCACCCAGGCCAGGCTCTCGTCTCATTGCTGCCATCAGGACAGTGGTAGAGGAGCCTCAAGACTCACACCACCGGGTTCAGGTACAGTTATTACCCCTCAACCATCAGGATCCTGAATAAAATGGGATAACTCCACTCACTCCACTCACCCCATCACTGAAATGCTCCCACAACCAACGACTGCACTTCAAGTGCTCTTTATCGCACGCTTTCGTTGCTCATCGGTGATTATTTATACTCGCACTGCACACTTTGCTGTCGTCCGCTCTCTGGTTGATCATTCACTGACCCCGTTACAGTCACTATGTTGTAGACTCCCAGAGTATGCCCACAAGAAACTGAAGCTCAGGGTTGTGTGTGGTGATGCACGTGCACGTTGATGATAAATTGACTTGGGACTTTGATGGTGAAGAGGCCGGTGCCCAGTGACAGAGCGGCTGAGTCTGTATCCCTCTGGACCAGACGGTGGTACCACCAGAGGGAAGCCTCTCCACCACGTCTCGTGCTGCTCTACATTCTATCTGCGACGAGTGGTGCCAGATTAGTAAAAGCACCGGCCAATTGCCCTGCACTGAAATTGACTGTTAAACTGTGCGTGATTTAGTTTGTGTTTTCCTGGGAATGCTGCTAGTCTGACACTACAGTACCGTGCAACAGTCTTGGGCGTGTATATAGACATTAGCACAACGTATTTGCCAACGTGGAGCAGACAGCGGGTTTGTACATCTGGCAGGAGCAAAGGGTGTTGGGAATGGCCAGGATGTGGCGTGGGACAGGTGGCAGAGGAGGAGTGTCAGGGAAGGGGGACACACCCAGCTTAGTTAAAGATGCTACACGATGCCACAGACTTCACGGCATCTATCAGCACTAATACAGCTGATCCTGAAACCTGCTTAGTAAACCAGGCCCGACTGAATGAAGCGAGGGCAACAGAGCTTCTGGAAGCAGGCAGGGAGCGAGGTCTCAGGTCCTGGGGCTCATCTGCTCGGACTTTGGAATACTGGGATTACCGACTCCCTCAGGTATCAGAGCATTTGATGGCTCTGGGCCTGTACTCACTGGGGTTTAGAAAAACGAGGGAGATCTCATTGAAACATATCGAATATTGAAAGGCCTAGATAACATGGACACGGAGAGGGTGTTTCCTTTACTGGGGGGGGAGAGAGTCCAGGACCAGAGAGACAGTCTCAGAAGAGAAGGATGTCTATTTAGAACAGAGATGAGGAGGAATCTCCTTTGCCAGAGGGGGGTGAATCTGTGGAATTCATTGCCGCAGATGGCTGTGGAGACCAGGACTCAGTATGTTTAAAGTGGCGGCTGATAGGTTCTTCATTAGCCAGGGCATCCATGGGTTAACAGGGAAAAGACAGGAGAATGGGGTTGAGAGGGATAATAAATTAGCCAGGACGGACTGGCGGAGCAGACTGAAAGGGCCAAATAGCCAAATTCTGCTCCTATACCTTTGCTCTCACTGTCCCTCAGTTGCAGAGTTCCTCGGATTACAGCCTTATTTTGTCTCAGTATGCCAGCTGGCTCAGGCCCTCTGTAAAGGGAAGATCTGCTCTGCACACTTAACCCTCGCCTTGACACAACATTCACACAGGAGTCGATCAGATTTATTACCACTGATGTGAAATGTGTTATACCGCAGCAGCGGTACACGGACATAAATATCAACTTACAAAGAACCAGCCGCTACATTGGGGACATTTCAATTGGACGGGGCCATGGATGGGAAAGGTTGAAGGGGACGTGGGCTAAACATGGGAAAGTGGGACTTGCGTAGATGGGAATCCTGGCTGGCATGGACAAGTTGGGCCAAACGGCCTGTTTCTGTGCTGTGTGACTCTATAACCGGGAATACCTTGAGGGGGTGTAACAGGCTTCAGAAACTGTATTGTGGCAAAACATCGTGTGTCACGAGAGTGCCTTGGCCTCCAAAAGGGCCGGGCCACACAAACTATTGGACAGCGTTGCTAACGAGGGAGCTCCCGTTTATAAGGGGGGCAAGGGGAACCATTTCCCCCATGAGTCTCTGCTCAGCACAGAGAACGACTTTGTAAAAATACAAGAAATGAATACCACTCTTCCCCTCAAGCCTGCCCCACCAGTTCACACCATCACCTCCCCCAGCATTGTGTTTTCCCTCACCCCCGTGACCCCCCCCTACCCCATCCTCACGAACTGCCCATCACCTTCCTCCCTCCGTTCCCCATTTATTCCACAGTTCCTCAGTTTGACTGCTCCACCCATCCCATCCTCTTACATAATTCCCTGTTCATTCCCCCCTCACCTGCCAGCTTGCCCCTCCAGTCTTGATTAAGGGTCTCAGCCCGAAACGTCAGCTCTGTGTTCCTCTCCATAGACGCTGCCTGACCCGCTGAGTTTGTGCTGAAGATTTCCAACACCTGCACATCCTTGTGTCTCCTCTCCTGCTCCATTTCTCCATCACCTGCACTTCCCTCACCTTTCAAAAATATATTGCCTTCACTTCAGTTCATGACACAGGAAATAATTAGGCCATGTGACCCATCGAATCTGCTCTGCCATTCCATTAACCCTCTCAACCCCATTCTCCTGCAGTCTCCACATAACCTTTGACGCTCTTACTAATGGGGGAGGGGGCACTGCACAGGAACTTGTAAACTCAGTCAGCTCCATCATGGGCACTAGCCTCCCAGCATCTTTAAGGGGCGATGCCTCAAAAAGGTGGCATCCATCATTAAGGACCTCCATCACCCAGGACAGGCCCTCTTCTCATTGCTACCATCAGGGAGGAGGTACAGAAGCCTGAAGGCACACACTCAATGATTCTTCCCCTCTGCCATCAGATTTCTGAATGGGCATTGAACACTACCTCACTATCTTTTATTTCTATTTGAACTTAACTCTATAGATACACACACACTTCTTACTGTGAAGAAGAAAGCCCTTAACTCCGAGTGGAGTCATCGGGACGCTGTTTTTTTAAGCAGGCTTTCTTATTTTTATGAGGCCAAGTTGCTAGCTCGACACTCAACCCAGCATGGATGGAAAGCGTGCCAGGGAGCCGGCTGGATTCGAACTCGGGAGCCCTCGCTCCGAAGTCTGGCGCAGATGCCACCACGCCACCAGCCGGCCACTTCTTACTGTAATTGACAGTTATTACATACTGCAATGTACTGCTGACGCACAAAGACAAACTTCATGATGTATGCCAGTGATATTAAACCTGATTCCGATCAAGAACCTATCGACCTGCACTTCAAATCTACCCAATGACTTGGCTTCCAAATCTGTGCAATGAATTCCACAGATTCACCCTCAGGCTAAAGAAATTCCTCACCTCTGTTCCAAATAGGCATCCTTGCACTCTGAGGCTGTGTCCCCTAGACCTGGACATCCTCTCCACATCCACTCTATATTTGATAGGTTTCAATGAGATTCCCCCAGCTGATCGCAGGAAAAGTCCTCCTCACTATTGAGGACCTTCATTGAGGACCCTCAGCATCCAGGCCACACTCTCTTCTTGCTGCTGCCATTGGGAAGGAGGTACAGGAGCCTCAGGTCTCGAAACACCAGGTTCGGGAACAGTTATTACCCCCCAGCCATCAGGCTCCTGAACCAGCGTGGATAACTTCACTCACCTCAGCACTGAACTGATTCCACAACCTATGGGCTCACTTTCGAAGATTCAACACCTCATGTTCTCAGTAATATTTATTTATTTGCACAGTTTGCCTCCTTTTGCACATTGGTTGTTTGTCAGTGTTTGTGTTAATTGATTCTATTGTATTTCTTTGCTGTACTGTGACTACCTGCAAGAAAGTGAATCTTAGGGTAGTGTATAGTGACAAACATGCACGTTGATAATAAGTTTAGTTTGAACAGGGGTCGAGCTGGTAAGTTGTGGGCAAGCTATGTTAGTGCTGGAACTTGGAGACATTTGCCAGCTTCTCTCAGCACATCCATGTTCGTTCGCTCGTTATGCGCCATTTCTTATGACGTGGACAATCACCGTCAATCCGTGACCATGATTGTTCTCAACAAATTTTTCTACAGAAGTGGTTTGCCATTGCCTTCTTCTGGGCAGTGTCTTTACAAGACGGGTGACTCCAGCCATTATCAATACTCTTCAGAGATTGTCTGCCTGGCGTCTGTGGTCACATAAGCAGGACTTGTGATATGCACCAGCTGCCTTCGTGGCTTCACGTGACCCCGATCGGGGGGCTAAGCAGGTGCTACACCTTGCCCCAGGGTGACCTGCAGGCCAGCAGAGGGAAGGAGCGCCTTACACCTCCTTTGGAGGAGACGTATCTCTGCCCTGACACCCAAATATACATGTGACAAATAAAGCTAATCTTTAAGACTAACACACAAAAACTGCTGGAGGAACTCAGTTGGTCAGGCTGAGTATGTAGGGGAATAAATATTTCAGGAAGAGACCTTTCATCAGAAACTGGTAAATCTTCAAGACTATCAAATAGTTTGATAAGATGGACTCTTGACCTCACAATCTACCTCGGTATGATCTTGCCTCTCTCTGTAGCTGTTACATTTTATCTTATTCTGCTTTAACACGTTCTACCTCAACGCACTGCAATCTGTATCAATGGTAAGACCAAGGAATGATTGTGGATTTTAGTAAGGGAAGCACTAACAGAGGGATCAAGTGGAAAGGGTGAGCAATTTCAGGTTCTTGGGCGTCAATATCTCTGTGGATCTCTCCTGGGCCCAACGTATCAAAGGCACATCGATGACGATATTTAATCAGGACTTTGAGATTTGGCATGTCACAGAAGACCAAAAAAAATCTACAAATGTACCATAGAGAGCATCCTAACTGACTGCATTACTATCTGATGCACAGGATCGAAATCATCTGCAGAAAGTTGTGAACTCAGTCAGCTCCATCATGGGCAGTAGGACATCTTCAAGGAGCGATGCCTCAAAAAGGTGCCGTCCATCATGAAGGACCCCCAATGCCCAATACGTGTACCATTGGGGAGGAGGTACGGGAGCCTGAAGGCACACATAATTCAGGAACAGCTTCTTCCCCTCCGCCATCCGATGTCTAAATGGACATTGAGCCCATGAACATTACCTCACTACTTTCTTCTCTCCTCTCTTTGCAATAGTTATTTAAGTTTTATTATAGATACATTACTGTAATTTAGTTATTATGCATTACAATGCAAAGACAACAAATTTCACAACATATGCCAGGGATATTAAACCGGATTCGGAGCATCCAACACAAGCTTTCTACTGGATCGCGGCACATGGCAATAGTTAACTTATTTCTTGCCGCCAATCATCTAACTGCGTCCCTTTGTCCAAGTCTCTCCCGCCAGTGGAAGTATCTCCACGTCTTTTGCTAGAGCTGTTGGGGAGGGTTTAAACTCGTTTGGCAGGGGGGGTGGGAATCAGAATGTGAGTGCAGAGATTAGGGTAGAAGGACAAAGGCATGATGCTGTGTGTTCTGAGTTGGTGAGGAAGGACAGGCAGGGGGCAAAACATAAATGTAGCCAGTTCGAGGGGTTGAAATGCGTCTATTTCAATGCTAGGAGTATTAGGAATAAAGGGGATGAACTTAAGAGAATGCATCAGTACATGGAACTACAATGTTGTGGCCATTACCGAAACTTGGCTGGAGGAAGGGCAGGATTGGCTGATGTAGGTGCCGGGGTTTAGGTGTTTTAAAAGGAATAGGATGGGAGGTAGAGAAGGCGGGGGTGGGAGGGAGAGTAGCATTACTGGTCAGGGATAGTATCACGGCCATAGAAAGGGAGGACGCTGAAGAGGGAGTGTCCACTGAGTCGGTGTGAGTGGAAGTCAGAAATAGGAAGGGATCAATCACTGTGCTGGGAGTAGTCGATAGGCCCCCAAATAGCCCTCAGGTTTTAGAATGGTGCAGGAAATACAGGGTTGTAGTTATGGGTGATTTCACCTCCTGACTGCAAGGGGGATAGATGGGGCTGAATTTGTCAGGTGTGTTCGAGAAGGATTCCTGACACAGTATGTGGACCGGCCGATGAGAGGAGAGGCCGTACTGGATCTAGTTCTGGGTAATGAACCTGGTCAGGTGGCAGACCTCTTGGTGGGAGAGCATTTTGGTACGAGTGACCACAACTCCCTTAGCTTCAGCATAGCTATGGAAAAGGACAAAAACAGACAAAACGGGAAAGTGCTTAACTGGGGAAGGGCTAACTATGAAGGGATGAGGCAGGAACTAGCGAGAGTAAATTGGAAACGGATGTTCAAGGGTGAAAGCACAGAAGTTATGTGGAGGAAGTTTAGGGACGACTTGTGCTGGGTTCAGGATAGGTTTGTCCCTCTGTATCAAGGAAAAAATGGTAGGAAAAGGGAACCATGACTGACGAGACACGTGAGGCAACTCGTCAAGAGGAAGAAGGAAGCATATGTTAGATATAAGAAGCAGGAAGGGCTCATGAGAAATGTAGGGTAGCCAGGAAGGAGCTTAAGAAAGAATTTAGGAGAGCTCGAAGGGGGCATGAGAAGACCTTGGCATGTAGGATTAAGGAGAACCCCAAGGCGTTCTATGCGTATGTGAAGAACAGAAGGATGACAAGAATAAAGGTGGGGCCGCTAAAGGATAAAGAAGGCAACATGTGCCTGGAGGTGGAGGAGGCTGGGGAGGTCCTAAATGAATATTTTGCTTCAGTATTCACAAGTGAAAAGGCCCTTGATCAGGGTGAGGTTGCGAAGGACTCATCCAGAAAGTCATGAGCCATGGGATCTGTGGAACCTTGGCTGTTTGGATAAAAAATTGGCTTACAGGAAGAAAGCAGAGGGTAGTAGTGGAAGGAAAGTATTCTGCCTGGAGGTCGGTGACTACTGGAGTGCCACAAGGATCTGTCCTGGGACCCCTGCTCTATGTGATTTTTGTAAATGACCTGGATGAAGAGGCAGAAGGATGAGTGGGTAAGTTTGCGGACGACACAAAGATTGGAGGAGTTGTGGATGGAGTTGTAGGCAGTCGAGGGTTACAAGAGGATGTAGACAGGATGCAGAGTTGGGCAGAAAAGTGGCAGATGGAGTTCAATCTGGATAAGTGTGAGGTGATACATTTTGGAAGGACAAACCAGAAGGCTGAGTACAGGGTTAATAGTTGGTTACTTAAGGGTGTGGATGAACAGAGGGACCTTGGGGTTCAAATCCATACATCCCTCAAGGTCGCTGCACAGGTTGATAGGATAGTTAAGAAGGCCTATGGGATGCTAGGCTTCATTAATAGGGGGATTGAGTTCAAGAGTAGAGAGGTCATGTTGCAACTCTACAAATCTCTGGTGAGACCACACTTAGAGCATTGTGTTCAGTTCTGGTCACCTCATTATAGGAAGGATGTGGAAGCTATGGAGATGGTGCGGAGGAGACTTACCAGGATGTTGCCTGGATTGGAAAACAAGTCTTATGAGGCAAGGTTAGCAGAGCTGGGACTTTTCTCTTTGGAGTGTAGAAGGATGAGAGGGGACTTGATAGAGGTCTACAAGATTATGAGAGGCACAGATAGGGTGGATAGCCAGTACCTGTTTCCCAGGGCATAAGTAGCAAACACCAGAGGGCATATGTACAAAGTTATGGGAGGGAAGTTTAGAGGAGTCATCAGGGGTAAATTTTTTACACAGAGGGTTGTGGAATGACTTGCTAGGGATGGTGGTGGAGGCTAAAACATTAGGGGTATTTAACAGCCTCTTGGACAGGCACATGGATGAAAGAAAAATAGAGGGTTATGGGGTAATGTGGGTTTAGTACTTTTTTTAAAAGGAATATATGGGTCAGCACAACATCAAGGGCCGAAGGGCCTGTACTGTGCTGTAGTATTCTAGTGTCTAGTGTCTCATGCCCCCTTGTTCTCCTGAACCCCGAGGAACAGATCAAATCTCTTTATCACTTATGGTGGGGAAGCAGAGAGCAATAAACTTCTCGATGAGTGAGCGGGTGGAAGATTAGCAGCGGACGACACAGAGCCCGTGTTACACTAGACGCACCTCCACCTTGATATCCATCTGCTTGAGCTTCCCCTCGCCCAACTCCCTCTCCCTCCGCTTCCACCCCATTCTCCTGTTCACATGTCCTCTGACCCCAACCCCCTCCACTCATCTGCCTCCCCTCCATTCACGGGTATGACCCACCCCTCCCTTTCCTCATCCCTTCTGTCTCACCCCTCCCTCCCTGTGACACACCATCCTCCACCTCCCCCCCTTCCCCTCACAAGAAACACTTCATTTTCTCCCCTCCTTCTTTCTCCCCACTTCCACCCCCTACAAGGCAACAATGTGCAGGCCCCTCAGCCCACAATGCTGTGCTAGCATTTTAACCTGCTCCAAGATCAACATCGCCCTCCCCTGCCCTCCATTCCTCTTTCATCCACATGCCCACCTGAGTCTCTCAAATGTTCCGAATGTATCTGCCTCTATCACCACCCCCTGCAATACGTTCCATGTTGTGTAAAAAAAACTGACATCACCCCCCCCCCCAGAGATTCCTCCAATCACCCTCATATTAACCGTTCCCACCCTGGGAAAAAGTGTCTGGCAGTCCAACTCAATCTACGCCTCTTATCATCTTGTACTCCTCTATCAAGTCACCTCTCATCCTTTCATATCCAAACAGAAAAGGCCCGAGCTCGCTCAACCCATCCGCATAAGACATGCTCTCTAATCCAGGGAGCATCGCGGTAGGCCCCCGCTGCACCCTCTCTAAATCTTCCACATCCTTCCAATAACGAAGCGACCGGAACTGAACACAGTATTCCAAGTGTGGTCGAGTCAGAGCTGCAACATTACCTCACGACTCGAACTCAATTCTCCGATCAACGAAGGCCAACACCCCACACTGCTTCTTAACCAGACTATCAACTCGTGCAGCAATTTTGAGGGATCTGTGGATGTGGACCTCAAGCTGCCTTCACACCTGCCTTCAACATTCCTCCTCACCTCTCACCGATCACCAGCACCCCGCACACACCATCTCCCTCTCTCACCCTTCCCCAACTAACTTGCCCTGCAGTCACCTCTCCCACCCCTCAAAGCCCCACGCCTCTTATTTCCAACCCCTCACTCAACTCCCTGCCTGCACACCTAACCTCAACACCTCCCCATCCCTCCAGACCCGCAGCGCTTCTACCTTCAACCTCACCACCTTGCATTTCTCCCCATCTCCTGTACACCATTCCTCACCCCTCCCTACTCTTCCACGCTCCCTCCTCATGCATCGACCTCCACCCTCATTACACACCTATCTGCACCCCAACATCTCTTCCCCTCATCCCTTCCTAACACCTAACTCCACCCTCACCCTCCCTCCTCTCACTGCCCCTCCCCTCACTCAGTCACCAACTCCCCTCTCCCATCCCTCCCCTCAGTCATTAACTCCACCATCACTCGCCCTCCCTCCCTCTCTCCCCGCCCCTCAGCTCTCAACTCCACCCTCATCCTCCCTTTCCCCGCCCCTCACATTAACTCCATCACTCTCCCTGCCTCCCTCCCCTCACTCAGTCATTGTCCACCCCTCATCCTCCCTCTCCCTGCCCCTCACATTAACTCCATCACTCTCCCTGCCTCCCTCCCCTCACTCAGTCATTGTCCACCCCTCATCCCCCCTCTCCCTGCCCCTCACATTAACTCCACCATCACTCGCCCTCCCTCCCTCTCTCCCCGCCCCTCAGCTCTCAACTCCACCCTCATCCTCCCTTTCCCCGCCCCTCACATTAACTCCATCACTCTCCCTGCCTCCCTCCCCTCACTCAGTCATTGTCCACCCCTCATCCTCCCTCTCCCTGCCCCTCACATTAACTCCACCATCACTCGCCCTCCCTCTCGCCAGCCCTCCCCGATACCTAAATCACCCTCCCTCTCTCCCCGCCCCTCCCCGACTCCTCACTCCACCATCACTCACCCTCCCCGATCTACCTCCACCCTCTCCGCCTCAGCAACACCCACGCCACCCCACCCTCTCTCCCTGTCCGCCGCCACCTACCTTCACCCGCACCCTCACAACCTCCAACTCCTCCGCCGCCGCCGCCATTCTCGCTCTGTGTACATTCCCCGGGAAATGACGTCACCCGATCACCGCCCTACCGCGTCACATCCGGCAGAGGGCGGGGCCGTCGCGTGGAACGAAGTCGCCCTGGGCAACGGCGCCCGTTCCTCGGACCCGGGGATAGGAGCGGCCGTTCGGCCCGGCCTCGTCTTTCTCTCCCCCTCGGGTTAGGAGACGGTCGTTCGGCCCGTCTGACACGCCCCATTCCTTTTGGAGGATAGTAGACGACGTTTGTCCCAGGGACCGGAGTTCAGTTCACCTGCCTCACCCCCGTGATGCAGCAGTTCAGCCCATCAGTCCCACCCTAACCCTTGGGATAGGCCGTCTCCCGAAACCTGGGAATTCAGCCCATCTGGGGGGTTAGGAGGGGACAATCATTCCAGTTATCCCTCCTCAAAGGATTGTGCAGGGCGTTCAGCCCATCTACCGGGTCATAGGAGATTGTGGAGCCAGTATAGAAGAGGCCATTCTGCAATCTGCCCCATCCTTATATTGGATCTGGCTGACCCAACACAAGTGATAGCAGAGGCAGTTCACTCCAAGTGAGAGTAGCCATTTGGCCCTTGTACATACCCGGAATAGCACAGACCATTCAGCCTGCTAGAGGGCTACTTTGGGACAAAGGAGTTGAACTGCCTCTCCTGTCCCCTGATCCCCATCACACAAGCTCTCCCAACTGGACAGGAGAGGTGGCTGACACGCGGGAGGGGTGGGTGAGGCCATCTCCCTTCCCCGACTCTGGGGATGGATTTGAGGGCCTTCAGTAGGAAGCTCTCAGGCTAACAAGTGGCCTCTTGTTGCACGGGCATGAACGGTGAATGAAGGTGTCGAAGGCTGGCTGCCTTGGCGGCGAGTGTGGGTAACGCCACTCCTCCCCCAGCCTGCAAGTCAGGCCCCTGTTGAATGTTTGCAAACCACTGGTCTGTACTGTGTTTGCATCAATAGCAGCCCTTCTGTGGGTAAATGTGGGGTATTCTCCCGGGAGGTCAGAATCAGAAACTGCCACGTTGTGAAATTCGTTGTTATGCAGTGGCAGTACATTGAAATACAAAATAATAAAAAAACTGTAAATATATTAAAAAAAAGTTAAATAAGCAGTACAAAGAGAAAAAATAAGTGGTAGTGTTCAGGGTTCATTGCCCATTCAGAAATCGGATGGCGGAGGAAGCTGTTCCTGCATTGTCGAGTGTTTACCTCCTCCCTGATGGTAGCAGAGGGCATGTGCTTCATGATGGATGCCACCTTTTTGAGGCCTCGCACCCTGCAGATGCCCTGGATGCTGGGGAGGCTGCTGCCCGTGATGGAAACAGCAGTGCCAACAATCCGGGTTCAATTCCTGCCGCAGTCTGTGAGAAATTTGTATGATCTCCCCGTAACCGTGTGGGTTTCCTCTGGGTGCCCTGGTTTCCTCCCACGTTCCAGAGACACACAGATTAGGGCATGCTATATTGGCGTCAGATGCGTGGCGACAATTGCGGGCTGCCCCCAGCACTATCATTGGGCCTGTGTCGGTCGGTGACGCAAACGACGCCTTTCACTGTATGTTTCGATAGACTGCACGTGCAACAAAGGAAGCAGATTGTTCTAATCTTCCCTTCTTTCTAAACTTGTGGAGCTTGCTGGGCTGGGTCAAGGACAGATGGAGGCTGCTCGTGCTGCAAGAGCTCAGATGGGGCAACATTTGTGGATAGTTGACATTTCAGGCCGAAGCCCTTCGTCTGGACTGACAGGCGATATGAGAGGGGGATGGAAGGACTGGGAGGGGACGAGGAGGGGAGAGTGGGAACAGTGACAGAGGCTGGGAGGTGATGGGAAGATCCAGAAAGGAGGGAGGGTGGGAATAGTGACAGAGGCTGGGAGGTGATGGGAAGATCCAGGGAGGAGTGAGAGTGGGAATAGTGACAGAGGCTGGGAGGTGATGGGTAGATCCAGGAAGGAGGGAGAGTGGGAATAGTGACAGAGGCTGGGAGTTGATGGGTGGATCCAGATGAGGAGGGCGGCTGGGAATAGTGACAGAGGCTGGGAGGTGATGGGAAGATCCAGGGAGGAGTGAGAGTGGGAATAGTGACAGAGGCTGGGAGGTGATGGGTAGATCCAGGAAGGAGGGAGAGTGGGAATAGTGACAGAGGCTGGGAGGTGATGGGAAGATCCAGGGAGGAGTGAGAGTGGGAATAGTGACAGAGGCTGGGAGGTGATGGGTAGATCCAGGAAGGAGGGAGAGTGGGAATAGTGACAGAGGCTGGGAGTTGATGGGTGGATCCAGATGAGGAGGGCGGCTGGGAATAGTGACAGAGGCTGGGAGGTGATGGGAAGATCCAGGGAGGAGTGAGAGTGGGAATAGTGACAGAGGCTGGGAGGTGATGGGTAGATCCAGGAAGGAGGGAGAGTGGGAATAGTGACAGAGGCTGGGAGGTGATGGGTAGATCCAGGAAGGAGGGAGAGTGGGAATAGTGACAGAGGCTGGGAGTTGATGGGTGGATCCAGATGAGGAGGGCGGCTGGGAATAGTGACAGAGGCTGGGAGGTGATGGGAAGATCCAGGGAGGAGTGAGAGTGGGAATAGTGACAGAGGCTGGGAGGTGATGGGAAGATCCAGGAAGGAGGGAGAGTGGCAATAGTGACAGAGGCGGGGGGGGGGGGGTCAAGCCAGCGATTGAAGATCGATGAAGAAAGAGGTGTTGGGGGAGTTTCTTCTGAAAACGGAGATGCCTCAGAATTCCACCTCACTGCCCCTCCCGTAGTTCTGAGGCTCCTCGACGCCCTTCCATGTCGCAGTGCTCCCTCCTCACTGCCTCTCCCGCAGCTTGGCACTCCCTCCTATCACCACGCCTCCCACCGTACAGCACTTCCAGCTCGTCGCCCCTCCTGTGTGCAAGGGGCTCCCTCCTCGCAACCTGTCCCACATCGAGACGCTCCATTCCCCGCTGTCCCTCCGGCACCGAGGCACCGCCAACCCTGAGTGGTGCTCCCTCCTCACACGGTGAGGACCAGAACGAGAGCCTGCCCTGCCGACTGACAGAGGTACGACGGGAGCCATGGATCCATACAATCATTTATTTATATATACACATCATACACAAAAAAACAGATCGCATTGTCCCAGGTCTACAGATCATTACAAAAAAAAACAGGGATTTCTTTTCAGCATTTCCATACGGATCAAGTTATAAATAAAAGGAGGGAACCCCACCATGGAGGATGAGGGCAGCCCACAACTCCATGGACGCTGTACATTCGTTGGGGTGATGGGCTGGCGTGAAGGGAGTGTGACGGCAGGCCAGGGGAATCTCTGCCTTCGCACCTTAGCTGCTCGTGGCGTAGAGTTTGGTCCATGTACGTGCTGGAAGAGAGAACACAGGTCAGAGGAATATGGCCAACCCCACACCGTCCCATCACACACTCCCGGGGTCAGACACAGAGTGAAGCTCCCTCCACACCATCCCATCACACACTCCCGGGGTCAGACACAGAGTGAAGCTCCCTCCACACCGTCCCATCACACACTCCCGGGGTCAGACACAGAGTGAAGCTCCCTCCACACCGTCCCATCACACACTCCCGGGGTCAGACACAGAGTGAAGCTCTCTCCACACCGTCCCATCACACACTCCCGGGGTCAGACACAGAGTGAAGCTCCCTCCACACCGTCCCATCACACACTCCCGGGGTCAGACACAGAGTGAAGCTCCCTCCACACCGTCCCATCACACACTCCCGGGGTCAGACACAGAGTGAAGCTCTCTCCACACCGTCCCATCACACACTCCCGGGGTCAGACACAGGGTGAAGCTCCCTCCACACTGTCCCATCACACACTCCCGGGGTCAGACACAGAGTGAAGCTCTCTCCACACCGTCCCATCACACACTCCCGGGGTCAGACACAGAGTGAAGCTCCCTCCACACCGTCCCATCACACACTCCCAGGGTCAGACACAGAGTGAAACTCCCTCCACACCGTCCCATCACACACTCCCGGGGTCAGACACAGAGTGAAGCTCCCTCCACACCGTCCCATCACACACTCCCGGGGTCAGACACAGAGTGAAGCTCCCTCCACACCGTCCCATCACACACTCCCAGGGTCAGACACAGAGTGAAACTCCCTCCACACCGTCCCATCACACACTCCCGGGGTCAGACACAGAGTGAATCTCCCTCCACACCGTCCAATCACACACTCCCGGGGTCAGACACAGAGTGAAGCTCCCTCCACACCGTCCCATCACACACTCCCGGGGTCAGACACAGAGTGAAGCTCTCTCCGCACCGTCCGATCACACACTCCCGGGGTCAGACACAGAGTGAAGCTCCCTCCACACCGTCCCATCACACACTCCCGGGGTCAGACACAGAGTGAAGCTCCCTCCACACCGTCCCATCACACACTCCCAGGCTCAGACACAGAGTGAAACTCCCTCCACACTGTCCCATCACACACTCCCAGGCTCAGACACAGAGTGAAGCTCTCTCCACACTGTCCCATCACACACTCCCGGGGTCAGACACAGAGAGGAGCTGTGCTGACTGAGCTGGGAGAAATCAAGGCAAAACTACTGGATAAAGTTCGTGGAATACTTTGGAGGTGGCACTAAAAGTCTCTTGGACAACTGAGTGAGTGACAGTGTTGGTGTGGAAGCTCGGTGTGGAGTTTTACTGCCGGTTTGGGCTGGGTTTGTTGGCGGCTGCTAACTGTGTAGCTCCCAGCTGCGGCCGCTGGCAACTCGCCAGGAAGCCGGTTCGCTCCAAAACCGGAGGCAAACGCCGTCGTTCCCTCCCATTGACTTCGGGGCAACGTTCCTCCTCCTTTATCTCCCTGATTTTCGTCCAGTGTCGGAGCCAGAGCATCTGGAAGGACGTTTCGGCCTCTCCCGGCCTGGGTCTCTGCAAGTCCGACGGAGCCTTTCCTGGCGTCGAGCCAGCGAGGAACTGTCGACTGCAAACTTTCCCGGCCAGTTATTCGACTCGTTCCAGGACTTCTAACCGGCACCGCTGTAGGATTCTCGGACTGGAAAGAGCGCCAGCATGCCGGACCGGTCTCCAGGGAGTCGCGGGCCTTCGGGGAGTTACGCAAGGGCGGCTGCCTCCCCGGCCTCGGACAACGCCCTTTTTCGGTCGGTGAAGGTGGAACGTGGGGTGCAATGTATTTTGCGCCCTGGAATGACACTAGAAAAGTGTACGGAGGCAATGGAGGACCTTGTTGGGAAAGGTGGTATTCTGGCCACCGAGAAGGAGTTTGGAAAGGCGGTGTTTTATCTGGTGAATGAAGAGCTAGTGCACCGGGCCCTAAGCAGGGGAGTCACGGTAGACAACATCTTTTTACCTATGGAGCTGGTGACGGCCCCCACGCAACGTATCATGCTTGGGCATGTTAAGCCTTTCATTCCAAATGAGGACTTGCTACCCCCACTGGCCCGTTTAGGGCAAGTAAGGTCGGAGATCACTGCCATCCGACACAAATTTAAGAGACGCACCCTCCGCACCGTAATCTCTTTCCGGCGTCAGGTATTCATGCAGCTGGAAAGGGAGGACGATGTTGAGGGCCGGTTTACTGTCCAGCACGAGGGAGTGGATTATCAGGTGTACTGGAGCTCCGAGCGCCCGCGGTGCCATGCGTGCAGGGGGGTGGGGCACTTTCGGAGGGACTGTCCTGCCGGCCGGAACCCGAGGGAGCCCATTTCGGGCACCAGTGCCCCAGCTACCTCTGCCCCTGATCCTACTCCTGCACGTGCATCTGCGCCTGCATCTGACCCTGCCCCCGCCCGTAATCCTGCCCCAGCCCCTCACCCTGCCCCTGCCCCTACCCCTACCTCTACTCCTACGGTTGGGTCGGTCCCTGCTCCTCTCCCTGTGGTTCGGGTGGGGGACGGGGTGGAGTCTGTGCGGAGTAAGAAGGCAAAGGGGAAATCCAAACACAGTAAGAAGCGGGCCTTTGAGGCTGCAGAGCTCACGCCCATTTCGCCTGAAGTGGAGCGTGGGGCTCGGGGAGGTGCGCTAGCAGACGGGGCGATGGAAACAGAGAGCGCCGCCCCATCGGTGAAGCCTGCACCTGTGTGCTCCTCCGGTGTGAAGAGGAGAAGGGAACGTTCCCGCAAGAGGGCAGGGGATGTAGATGCGGAGGAGTCCCAGGAAGGGGTGGGAATCCGGGTAGGGGTTGGTTCTAAACCTGAGTCCCCAGATGTAGCCACCAGTCCTGGGGAAGATGGTGTGGTTGTGCAAATAGCTTGTGATAGCCCTGTTTGCACCAATGAGGCAGCCCTGGAGGCCTCCACCCAGGACCTACAAGTCAGCGCCTCTCTGGAGGCCAGTGTACCGAATAATGTAAGAGGAGTCGAGACAAAGCTCTCTCATTCTCAGCACCAGGCTGCTTGTGAATCCCTTGGACCAAAGGTGCCGGGTTCCCCTCTATGCCTGCCCCCTGGGGAGGGCGTTTTTCTGTGCACGTCGACCCCAGCAATTAATGACTTGCAGGGAGTCCCTGGGGATTGTCCCTCCACTGTCGCAAATGTGGATGAGGCTGATGCGACGGTGGAGCGGGCAGGTAAGAGCGAGGTGCCCGCTGCGCGGTATGGGTCACAAGCGCAGCCATCTTTTGGAACATGCGGGGAGGCCGATGGGGATTCTGTCTGCAGTGACGGGTTGGAGGGGGACTCTTTCGATAGTGAAATAATGGACATCCTCACCCCTCCTGAGAAGTCCCCATTGATACCTGTAGAGGAAATTAAGCATTTTATTCTTACCTCTGAGGGTGCCAAGCACCGGCCTCAACTAGCCTCGCTACGCTGGCCCAGCATGCCGAGGCTGGTGAGGTCCCTGCGAGTCATCCTCGGACGAAAGGGAAAGGGAAAGAGGAATGCGGTGGCGGGGAACGACAGACGGCAACTAAAATCCTTCCTAGATGACCTAGTAAGGGACATTAGAGGGAGAAGCAGCCTCGCTCCTACGGGGGATGGTGGGTCACAGGGTGTCGCTGGTACCGCTCGAGCCCGGAAGGCAAAAAGTAACCTTGCTTTCTTTCCGGACAGTGTGGTGGAGGGCGCCTCCGCTCTCACCGAAATGGGCACAGCTGCTGAGACCTAGTGTGCTCCCGCCATGAAGCTTACCATAGCTAGTCTCAACGTAAACGGCAGCAGGGGTCCTCTTCGCAGGCATAACAATCTCTCAGCCCTCAGGGATGGGCGGTATACGGTGAGTTTCCTGCAGGAAACCCATACCATCCCTGGGGACGAGTCTGCTTGGCTCCTGGAGTGGCGGGGCGGGGTCTACATGAGTCACCTCAGCTCCATTTCTAGCGGGGTGGCGATCCTGTTGGCCCCGACCTTCCAGCCAGTAATTGAAAGAGTCCAGGACGTTGTGCCCGGCCGTCTGCTCCACCTGGCTGTGCGCCTGGATGGCGTACCATTGCATTTTATCAATGTGTATGCTCCCAGGCGCGGTGTGATGCAGACGCGCCTATTCTGCCAGCTGTCCACCCTGCTGAGCTCCATCGATCCTGGGGATTGCGTCATCCTCGGGGGAGATTTCAATTGTACCCTCGAGGCGGAGGACCGTTCGGGCCTCCAACGCGACCCAGCATCGGCAAAAAAGTTAAAGGAGCTAGTCGGCTCCTTTGACTTGGTGGACAGCTGGCGGAATCTTCACCCCAACTCTAGCGCCTTCTCGAGAAGGTCTAGAGAAGGAGGTTCCAGGATAGACCGCATATACATCTCTCGGGCCTACGCCTCCCGCGTGTCGGCGTCCTCCATGCAGCCGGTGTCGTGCTCGGATCATCACCTTGTGTGGATGGAATTTATTCCACTACACCCTCGGGTGGGATCCGGGTACTGGCATTTTAACAACCGGCTGCTGGAGGACAGCCGATTCCGGGATTCGTTCCGAGCTTTCTGGGTCTCCTGGAAGGAGAGGCGAAGAGATTTCTGCTCCCTACGGCTATGGTGGGATGTGGGCAAAGCCCACATCCGGTTTTTATGTCGGGAGTACACTAGAGGGTCGACAAAGAGGCGGAGCTCTGAGGTTGAGCGGCTTGAGAGAGCATTGCTTGACCTGGAGTCCCGCCTCGGTCCAACCGCTGGAGACCAACAGCTGTGGCAGGAATACCAGGAGAAGAAGGACGCACTAAGGAACCTGCAGCTTCAGCAGTCCCGAGGTGCGTACGTGAGGTCACGGATCCAAATGCTGCAGGATTTGGACCGTGGCTCACCCTTCTTCTACTCGTTGGAAAGGTGGCGGGGAGTTCAAAAGCAGCTAGTGGAGCTGCTGGCTGCCGATGGCTCCTCCATCACGGACCCTGATGGAATTAACAACGAGGTCCGTTCATTCTATCGGTCCTTATTCTCGCCTGATCCGTCAAATGCGGAGGCATGTAATGAGGTCTGGGAGGATTTGCCGAAGGTCAGCCCAGAGGACGCAGTGCGTCTGGATGCCCCCCTGACTCGGGAGGAGCTGTCCACTGCCCTTCGGCAACTCCGGAGGGGCAAGTCCCCTGGTTTGGATGGACTGAGTGTTGAGTTTTATCAGGCTTTTTGGGATGTCCTGGGGGATGATTACAGCCTTGTCCTAGGGGAGAGCCTAGCCACTGGAGAAATGCCCCTCTCATGGCGGAGAGCTGTTGTGGTCCTACTGCCCAAGAAGGGAGACCTCCGCCTGCTAAAGAACTGGCGGCCGGTCTCCCTCTTGTGCGTGGACTACAAGATCTTCGCCCGGGCAATGGCCAACCGTCTGGGTTCGGTAATTGGACAGGTGGTCCATCCTGACCAATCTTATACAGTCCCGGGCCGCTCCATCCAGGACAATGTCCACCTAGTACGGGACCTGATCCACCTACTCCAGGAGACTGGGACCCCGGCAGCGTTTCTTTCTCTTGACCAGGAGAAGGCTTTTGACCGGGTGGACCACAGTTTCCTGGTGGGCACCCTGCAGGCTTTTGGGCTCGGACCACACTTTGTGGCCCGAGTTCGGCTCCTGTACTCTGCCGCAGAGTGCCTAGTTAAAATTAATGGATCATTGACAGGACCTATCCACTTCCGAAGAGGAGTGCGTCAAGGGTGCCCCATGTCCGGTCAACTGTATGCGATCTGTGTCGAGCCATTCCTCGGCCTTCTTCGGCGAAGGCTGACAGGTCTGGTTCTGCGCGAACCGGACATGGGGGTCGTCCTCTCGGCCTACGCCGATGACGTACTCCTCATGATGACAGACCCCTGTGACCTGCGGAGGATGCGCGAGTGCCAAGATGTTTTCTCGGCGGCATCCTCCGCCAGGATCAACTGGGCGAAATGTTCCGGACTCTTAGTAGGCCAGTGGCAGGTGGACTCCCTGCCGGAGGAGATGAGAGCTTTTGAGTGGAGCACCAGACGTCTTCTCTATCTGGGAGTCTACCTGAGTCCTTCTGGGGAGACCTGGCTGGCGAACTGGCAGGACCTGGAGACAAAGGTCATGGCCCGGCTAGGGCGCTGGTCAGGCCTTCTCAGGGTGCTTTCCTATCGAGGCAGGGTGGTGGTCATAAACCAGCTGGTGGCCTCCATGTTGTGGTACCGGATGGTCACCTTGGCCCCCCCTGCCCCTTTTGTCGCAAGAATGCAGAGGAAGCTAGTGGACTTCTTCTGGGGAAACAGGAAGCACTGGGTCTCTGCAGCGGTTCTGAGTCTCCCAGAAGTAGAGGGCGGACAGTCGCTGGTGTGTGTACGCACACGACTGGCGGCTCTCCGCCTCAGGACGCTGCAGAGATTCCTGTACGCCGAGCACCCTCCCAGGTGGCACGTGTTGGCGACTTTCTTCCTCCGGAGGGGCTGCTGTCTTGCCGAAGATATGCAGCTACCACCGGCGGGCGTCAGCCGTGCTGCTTTGCAGAGGCTGCCCGGCTTCTATCAGGACCTACTGAGAGTCTGGAACATGGTTGCCTCAGGCCGGGAATCCCCTCCTCTGGCAGAGGGCGGGGTCCTGGCCGACCCTTGCCCTGTCTCAACGGATGTCAGTGCGGCTCAGGTGTGTGGAACGACTCGGGCTGAGCTGCTCGTCGGGCCCAGGCCCCGCAGCCTTACCCGAGAGACGAATCCACACAACTTGAGCCGTCTTTCATCAACACCCACAATCCCATTTAGGGATGCAGGCAGGAGGTACCTTAATGGGCTGCTGCTCCACACCCTCCACTTCCTAGCATTTGTCCACCGTCCCGACACGCCATGGCGGTCGGTCTTTCCACCTGGAGGTGAGGGGGGTCCCCAGTGGAAGTCCCTCTACAAGGGAGTCCTTCCCATGCACCTTGGGGATCTCGGCTGGAGGGTGCTGCATAAAGCGGTGCCCTGCAATAAGTTCTTTAGTTTGTACACGGATCTCCCAGCCGCGTGTCACTTCTGCGGGCTGGAGGAGACCGTGTACCATATGTACGTGGAGTGTGTGAGGCTGCAGCCCCTTTTCGCGTATTTGCGTGGGCTGCTTCTCGCCTTCTGGTTGCATTTCAGTCCCACCCTATTCATATATGGTCATCCAGTAAGGAGGGGGGCACAGAGGGATGAGGATGTCCTTGTCAACTTGCTCCTGGGGCTGGCGAAAATTGCCATCCGTGGCTCCTGGAAAAGGGTGGCAGGAGGTTCTCCCCGGGCGGACTGCGTGGCTATGTTTAGGGGGTATGTTCGAGCCCGGGTGAACATTGAAAAGGAATACGCACAGTCCACGGCGACCGTCGAGATGTTCCGGGACCGTTGGGCTCCGCGGGGTGTAAATGCCATCATTGACGAGGATGGCAATATATTGGTTTAACATGTATTGTCTGTTTGTAGTGTAGTAAATGTGTTATTCACTGGGTTTGTAAATATTGTATGGCACCGACATTTGTAATAAAGAATTTTGTTTAAAAAAAAAAAAAAAAGGGGTCAGACACAGAGAGGAGCTGTGCTGACTGAGCTGGGAGAAATCAAGGCAAAACTACTGGATAAAGTTCGTGGAATACTTTGGAGGTGGCACTAAAAGTCTCTTGGACAACTGAGTGAGTGACAGTGTTGGTGTGGAAGCTCGGTTTGGAGTTTTACTGCCGGTTTGGGCTGGGTTTGTTGGCGGCTGCTAACTGTGTAGCTCCCAGCTGCGGCCGCTGGCAACTCGCCAGGAAGCCGGTTCGCTCCAAAACCGGAGGCAAACGCCGTCGTTCCCTCCCATTGACTTCGGGGCAACGTTCCTCCTCCTTTATCTCCCTGATTTTCGTCCAGTGTCGGAGCCAGAGCATCTGGAAGGACGTTTCGGCCTCTCCCGGCCTGGGTTTCTGCAAGTCCGACAGAGCCTTTCCTGGCGCCGAGCCAGCAAGGAACTGTCGACTGCAAACTTTCCCGGCCAGTTACTCGATTCGCTCCAGGACTTCTAATCGACACCGCTGTAAAATTCGCAGACTGGAAAGAGCGCCAGCATGCCGGACCGGTCTCCAGGGAGTCGCGGGCCTGCGGGGAGTTATGCAAGGGCGGCTGCCTCCCCGGCCTCGGACAACGCCCTGTTTCGGTCGGTGAAGGTGGAACGTGGGGTGCAATGTATTTTGCGCCCGGGAATGACACTAGAAAAGTGTGCGGAGGCCATGGAGGACCTGGCGGGGAGAGGTGGCATTTTGGCCACCGAAAAGGAGTTCGGAAAGGCGGTGTTCTATCTGGCGAATGAAGAGCTAGTGCACCGGGCCCTAAGCAGGGGAGTCACAGTAGACAACATCTTTTTACCGATGGAGCTGGTGACGGCCCCCACGCAACATATCGTGCTTGGGCATGTTAAGCCTTTCATTCCGAATGAGGACCTGCTTCCCCCACTGGCCCATTTAGGGCAAGTAAGGTCGGAGATCACTGCCATCCGACACAAATTTAAGAGACACACCCTCCGCACCGTAATCTCTTTCCGGCGTCAGGTATTCATGCAGCTGGAAAGGGAAGACGATGTTGAGGGCCGGTTTACTGTCCAGCACGAGGGAGTGGATTATCAGGTGTACTGGAGCTCCGAGCGCCCCCGGTGCCATGCGTGCAGGGAGGTGGGGCACTTTCGGAGGGACTGTCCTACCACCCGGAACCCGAGGGAGCCCATTTCGGGCACCAGTGCCCCAGCTACCTCTGCCCCTGATCCTCCTCCTGCGCGTGCACCTGCGCCTGCATCTGACCCTGCCCCCGCCCCTGATCCTGCCCCGGCTCCTCACCCTGCCCCTAGCCCTGTCCCTACTACTACGGTTGGGTCGATCCCTACGCCTCTCCCTGTGGTTCAGGTGGGGGAGGGGGTGGAGTCTGTGCGGAGTAAGAAGGCAAAGGAGAAATCCAAACACCCTAAGAAGTCGACCTCTGAGGCCGCAGAGCTCACGCCCACTTCGCCTGAAGTGGAGCGTGGGGCTCGGGGAGGTGCGCGAGCAGATGGGGCGATGGAAACAGAAAGCACCGCCCCATCGGTGAAGCCTGCACCTGTGTGCTCCTCCGGCGTGAAGAGGAGAAGAGAACGTTCCCGCAAGCGCGCAGGCGATGTAGATGCAGGGGAGTCCCAGGAAGGGGTGGGAATCCGGGTAGAGGTTGGTTATAAACCTGAGTCCCCAGATGTAGCCACCAGTCCAGGGGTAGATGGTGTGGTTATGCAAAAAGCTTGTGATAGCGTTTGCACAAATGAGGCAGCCCTGGAGGCCTCCACCCAGGACCTACAAGTCAGCGCCTCTTTGGAGGCAAGTGTATCGAATAGTGTAAGAGGAGACGAGACAAAGCTCTCTCATTCTCAGCACCAGGCTGCTTGTGAATCCCTTGGACCAAAGGTACCGGGTTCCCCTTAATACCTGCTCCCTGGGGAGGACGATATTCTACGCACGTCGACCCCAGCAATAAATGACTTGCAGGGAGTCCCTGGGGATTGTCCCTCCACTGTCGCAAATGTGGATGAGGCTGATGCGACGGTGGAACGGGCAGGTAAGAGCGAGGTGCCCGCTGCGCGGTATGGGTCACAAGCGCGGCCATCTATTGGAACATGCGGGGAGGCCGATGGGGATTCTGTCTGCAGTGACGGGTTGGAGGGGGACTCCTTCAATAGTGAAACAATGGACATCCTCACCCCTCCTGAGAAATCCCCATTGATACCTGTGGAGGAAATTAAGCATTTCATTCTCACCTCTGAGGGTGCCAAGCACCGGCCTCAACTAGCCTCGCTTCGCTGGCCCAGCATGCCGAGGCTGGTGAAATCCCTGCGAGTCATCCTCAGACGGAAGGGAAAGGGAAAGAGGAATGCGGTGTCAGGGAACGACAGACGGCAACTAAAATCTTTCCTAGATGACCTAGTAAGGGACATCAGAGGGAGAAGCAGCCTCGCTCCAATGGGGGATGGCAGGTCACAGGGTGTCGCTGGTACCGCTCGAGCCCGGAAGGCAAAAAGTATCCTTGCTTTCTTTCCGGACAGTGTGGTGGAGGGCGCCTCCGCTCTCACCGGAATGGGCACAGCTGCTGAGACCTAGTGTACTCCCGACATGAAGCTTACCATAGCTAGTCTCAATGTAAACGGCAGCAGGGGCCCTCTTCGCAGGCATAACAATCTCTCAGCCCTCAGGGATGGGCGGTATACGGTGAGTTTCCTGCAGGAAACCCATACCATCCCTGGGGACGAGTCTGCTTGGCTCCTGGAGTGGAGGGGTGGGGTCTACATGAGCCACCTCAGCTCCATTTCTAGCGGGGTGGCGATCCTGTTGGCCCCGACCTTCCAGCCAGTAATTGAAAGAGTCCAACACGTTGTGCCCGGCCGTCTGCTCCACCTGGTTGTGCGCCTGGATGGCGTACCATTTCATTTTATCAATGTGTATGCTCCCAGGCGCGGTGTGATGCAGACGCGCCTATTCTGCCAGCTGTCCACCCTGCTGAGCTCCATCAATCCTGGGGATTGCATCATCCTCGGGGGAGATTTCAATTGTACCCTCGAGGCGGAGGACCGCTCAGGCCTCCAACGCGACCCAGCATCGGCAGAAAAGTTAAAGGAGCTAGTCGGCTCCTTTGACTTGGTGGGCAGCTGGCGGAATCTTCACCCCAACTCCAGTGCCTTCTCGAGAAGGTCTAGAGAAGGAGGTTCCAGGATAGACCGCATTTACATCTCTCGGGCCTACGCCTCCCGCGTGTCGGCGTCCTCCATGCGGCCAGTGTCGTGCTCGGATCATCACCTTGTGTGGATGGAATTTATTCCACTACACCCTCGGGTGGGATCCGGGTATTGGCATTTTAACAACCGGCTGCTGGAGGACAGCCGATTCCGGAATTCGTTCCGAGCGTTCTGGGTCTCCTGGAAGGAGAGGCGGAGAGAGTTCTGCTCCCTACCCCACATCTGGTTTTTATGTCGGGAGTCTACTAGGGGATTGACAAAGAGGCGGGGCTCTGAGGTTGAGCGGCTTGAGAGAGCGTTGCTTGACCTGGAGTCCCGCCTCGGTCCGACCGCTGGAGACCAGCAGCTGTGGCAGGAATACCAGGAGAAGAAGGACGCACTAAGGAACCTGCAGCTTCAGCAGTCCCGAGGTGCGTACGTGAGGTCACGGATCCAAATGCTGCAGGATTTGGACCGTGGCTCACCCTTCTTCTACTCGTGGGAGAGGTGGCGGGGAGTTCAAAAGCAGCTAGTGGAGCTGCTGGCTGCCGATGGTTCCTCCATCACGGACCCTGATGGAATTAACAACGAAGTCCATTCATTCTATCGGTCCTTATTCTCGCCTGATCTGTCAAATGCGGAGGCGTGTAATGAGGTCTGGAAGGATTTGCCTAAGGTCAGCCCAGAGGACGCAGTGCGTCTGGACGCCCCCCTGACTCGGGAGGAGCTGTCCACTGCCCTTCGGCAACTCCGGAGAGGCAAGTCCCCTGGCTTGGATGGACTGAGTGTTGAGTTTTATCAGGCTTTTTGGGATGTCCTGGGGGATGATTACAGCCTTGTCCTAGGGGAGAGCCTAGCCACCAGAGAAATGCCCCTCTCATGGCGAAGAGCTGTTGTGGTCCTACTGCCCAAGAAGGGCGACCTCCGCCTGCTAAAGAACTGGCGGCCAGTCTCCCTCTTGTGCGCGGACTACAAGATCTTCGCCCGGGCAATGGCCGTCTGGGTTTGGTAATTGGATAGGTGGTCCATCCTGACCAATCTTACACAGTCCCGGGCCGCTCCATCCAGGACAATGTCCACCTAGTACGGGACCTGATCCACCTACTCCAGGAGACTGGGACCCCGGCAGCGTTTCTTTCTCTTGACCAGGAGAAGGCGTTTGACCGGGTGGACTACAGTTTCCTGGTGGGCACCCTGCAGGCTTTTGGGCTCGGACCACACTTTGTGGCCCGAGTTCGGCTCCTGTACTCTGCCGCAGAGTGCCTAGTTAAGATTAACGGATCATTGACAGGACCTATTCCCTTCCGAAGAGGAGTGCGTCAAGGGTGCCCCATGTCCGGTCAACTGTATGCGATCTGTGTCGAGCCACTCAGCCTTCTTCGGTGAAGGCTGACAGGTCTGGTTCTGCGCGAACTGGACATGGAGGTCGTCCTCTCGGCCTACGCCGATGACGTACTCCTCATGATGACAGACCCCTGTGACCTGCGGAGGATGCACGAGTGCCAAGATGTTTTCTCGGCGGCATCCTCTGCAAGGATCAACTGGGCGAAATGTTCCGGACTCTTAGTAGGCCAGTGGCAGGTGGACTCCCTGCCGGAGGAAATGAGAGCTTTTGAGTGGAGCACCAGACGCCTTCTCTATCTGGGAGTCTACCTGAGTCCTTCTGGGGAGACCTGGCTGGCGAACTGGCAGGACCTGGAGACAAAGGTCATGGCCCGGCTAGGGCGCTGGTCAGGCCTTCTCAGGGTGCTTTCCTATCGAGGCAGGGTGGTGGTCATAAACCAGCTGGTGGCCTCCATGTTGTGGTACTGGATGGTCACCTTGGCCCCCACTGCCCCTTTTGTCGCGAGAATGCAGAGGAAGCTAGTGGACTTCTTCTGGGGAAACAGGAAACACTGGGTCTCTGCAGCGGTTCTGAGTCTCCCAGTAGGAGAGGGCGGACAGTCGCTGGTGTGTGTACGCACACGACTGGTGGCTCTCCGCCTCAGGACTCTGCAGAGATTCCTGTACGCCGAGCACCCTCCCAGGTGGCACGTGTTGGCGACTTTCTTCCTCCGGAGGGGCTGCTGTCTTGCCGAAGATATGCAGCTACCACCGGCGGGCGTCAGCCGTGCTGCTTTGCAGAGGCTGCCCGGCTTCTATCAGGACCTACTGAGAGTCTGGAACATGGTTGCCTCAGGCCGGGAATCCCCTCCTCTGGCAGAGGGCGGGGTCCTGGCCGACCCTTGCCCTGCCTCAACGGATGTCGGTGCGGCTCGGGTGTGTGGATCGACTCAAGCTGAGCTGCTCATCAGGCCCAGGCCCCGCAGCCTTACCCGAGAGACGAATCCACACAACTTGAGCCGTCTTTCATCGACACCCACAATCCCATTCAGGGATGCAGGCAGGAGGTACCTTTATGGGCTGCTGCTCCACACCCTCCACTTCCTAGCCTTTGTCCACCGTCCCGACACGCCATGGCGGTCGGTCTTTCCACCTGGAGGTGAGGGGGGTCCGCAGTGGAAGTCCCTTTACAAGGGAGTCCTTCCCATGCACCTTGGGGACCTCGGCTGGAGGGTGCTGCATAAAGCGGTGCCCTGCAGTAAGTTCTTTAGTCTGTACACGGATCTCCCAGCCGTGTGTCACTTCTGCGGGCTGGAGGAGACCGTGTACCAAATGTACGTGGAGTGTGTGAGGCTGCAGCCCCTTTTCGCGTATTTGCGTGGGCTGCTTCTCGCCTTCTGGTTGCATTTCAGTCCCACCCTATTCATATATGGTCATCCAGTAAGGAGGGGGGCACAGAGGGATAAGGTTGTCCTTGTCAACTTGTTCCTGGGGCTGGCGAAAATTGCCATCCGTGGCTCCCGTTAAAGGGTGGCAGGAGGTTCTCCCCGGGCAGACTGACTGGCTATGTTTCGGGGGTATGTTCGTGCCCGGGTGAACATTGAAAAGGAATACGCACAGTCCACGGCAACCGTAGAGGTGTTCCGGGACCGTTGGGCTCTGCGGGGTGTAAATGCCATCATTGATGAAGATGGTAATATATTGGTTTAACATGTATTGGGTCTGTTTGTAGTAGTAAATGTGTTAGTCACTGGTTTTGTACATACTGTATAGCACCGACATTTGTAATAAAGAATTTGTTTAAAAAAAAGGGACAGACACAGAGTGAAATTCCCACTACACCATCCCATCACACACTCCCGGGGTCAAACACGGAGTGAAGCTCCCTCCACACCATCCCATCACACACTCCCGGGGTCAAACACCGAGTGAAGCTCCCTCCACACCGTCCCATTGCACAATCCCAGGGTCAGACACAGAGTGAAGCTCCCTCCACACCGTCTCATCACACACTCCCGGGGTCAGACACAGAGTGAAGCTCATTCCACACTGTCCCATCACACACTCCCGGGGTCAGACACAGAGTGAAGCTCCCTCCACACCGTCCCATCGCACAATCCCGGGGTCAGACACAGAGTGAAGCTCCCTCCACACCGTCTCATCTCACACTCCCGGGGTCAGACACAGAGTGAAGCTCCCTCCACACCGTCCCATCACACACTCCCAGGGTCAGACACAGAGTGAAGCTCATTCCACACTGTCCCATCACACACTCCCAGGGTCAGACACAGAGTGAAGCTCCCTCCACACCGTCCCATCACACACTCCTGCCATCAGAGTGAAGCTTCGGCTATATTGTCTAGTCACACAGTCCCGGAGTCCCACACAATGAAACTCCCTCCACAATGTCCTACCCCACTCTCCTGGGTCCAGGCACAGAGCACAGAGTGAAGCTCTCTCTGCACCATCCCATTCCTGGGATCCCACACAATGAAACTCCGACACCAGTGCCCCAGCAGGACCAGGTGGCCATGTACACTCACCCATCTCTCCAGCCCGTGTACACTCACCCATCTCTCCAGCCCGTGTACACTCACCCATCTCTCCAGCCCGTGTACACTCACCCATCTCTACAGACCGTGTACACTCACCCATCTCTACAGACCGTGTACACTCACCCATCTCTACAAACCGTGTACACTCACCCATCTCTACAGACCGTGTACACTCACCCATCTCTACAGACCGTGTACACTCACCCATCTCTCCAGCCCGTGTACAGTCACCCATCTCTACAGACCGTGTACACTCACCCATCTCTCCAGCCCGTGTACACTCACCCATCTCTACAGACCGTGTACACTCACCCATCTCTACAGACCGTGTACACTCACCCATCTCTACAGACCGTGTACACTCACCGATTTCTATAGCCTGTGATTCACTGTTTTTCCACTGTTCTGCCACGTCATTTGCCAGAGGATCATCGGGATTGGGGGCACTCAGGAGAGCCTGGATAGACAGCAGTACTGTCCGAATCTGAAGGGCCGGTGACCACTTGTCTGCAGCGGGAGGGACGGTGGGGTATCAGTCAGAGAAGCCCACACACTCCCAGAGTCCCCACCCCGACATCACCGACACACTCCCACAGTCCCCACCCCAACACACACCCACAGTCCCCACCCCGACGTCACCCCGACACACTCCCACAGTCCCCACCCCAACACACACCCACAGTCCCCACCCCGACGTCACCCCGACACACTCCCACAGTCCCTACCCCGACACACTCCCACACTCCCAGAGTCCCCACCCCAACGTCACCGACACACTCCCACAGTCCCCACCCCAACACACACCCACAGTCCCCACCCCGACGTCACCCCAACACACTCCTACAGTCCCCACCCTGACGTCACCCCGACACACTCCCAGAGTCCCCACCCCTACACACACCCACAGTCCCCACCCCGACGTCACCCCAACACACTCCCACAGTCCCCACCCTGACGTCACCCCGACACACTCCCAGAGTCCCCACCCCGATGTCACCGACACGCTCTCAGAGTCCACACCCCGACGTCACCCCGACACACTCCCACAGTCCCCACCCCGTCACCCTGACACACTCCCACAGTCCCCACCCTGACGTCACCCCGACACACTCCCACAGTCCCCACCCCAGCATCACTCCGACACACTCCCACAGTCCCCACCCCGTCACCCTGACACACTCCCACAGTCCCCACCCCGACATCACCCCGACACACTCCCACAGTCCCCACCCCAACACACACCCACAGTCCCCACCCCGACGTCACCCCGACACACTCCCACAGTCCCCACCCCGACACACTCCCACAGTCCCCACCCCGACACACTCCCACACTCCCAGAGTCCCCACCCCGACGTCACCGACACACTCCCACAGTCCCCACCACAACACACACCCACAGTCCCAACCCCGACGTCACCCCGACACACTCCCACAGTCCCCACCCCAACACACTCCCACAGTCCCCACCCCGACGTCACCCCAACACACTCCCACAGTCCCCACCCTGACGTCACCCCGACACACTCCCAGAGTCCCAACCCCGATGTCACCGACACGCTCTCAGAGTCCACAGCCCGACGTCACCCCGACACACTCCCACAGTCCCCACCCCGTCACCCCGACACACTCCCACAGTCCCCACCCTGACGTCACCCCGACACACTCCCACAATCCCCACCCCGACACACTCCCACAGTCCCCACCCCGACATCACCGACACACTCTCACAGTCCCCACCCCGACGTCACCGACACACTCCCACAGTCCCCACCCTGACACACTCCCACAGTCCCCACCCCGACGTCACCCCGACACACTCCCACAGTCCCCACCCCGACGTCACCCCGACACACTCCCACAGTCCCCACCCCGATGTCACGCCGACACACTCCCACAGTCCCCACCCCGACGTCACCCCGACACACTCCCACAGTCCCCACCCCGACTTCACCCCGTCACCTCAACACACTCCCACAGTCCCCACCCCGACACACTCCCACAGTCCCCACCCCGACGTCACCCCGACACACTCCCACAGTCCCCACCCCGACTTCACCCCGACACACTCCCACAGTCCCCACCCCGACGTCACTGACACACTCCCACAGTCCCCACCCCGACGTCACCCCGACACACTCCCACAGTCCCCACCCTGACATCACCCCGACACACTCCCACAGTCCCCACCCCGACGTCACTGACACACTCCCACAGTCCCCACCCCGACTTCACCCCAACACACTCCCACAGTCCCCACCCCGACTTCACCCCGACACACTCCCACAGTCCCACCCCGACACACTCCCACAGTCCCCACCCCGACGTCACCCCGACACACACTCACAGTCCCCACCCCGACATCACCCCGACACACTCCCACAGTCCCCACCCCGACGTCACCCCGACACACTCCCACAGTCCCCACCTCGACGTCACCCCGACACACTCCCACAGTCCCCACCCTGACACACTCCCACAGTCCCCACCTCGACGTCACCCCGACACACTCCCACAGTCCCCACCCCGACTTCACCCCGACACACTCCCACAGTCCCCACCCTGACACACTCCCACAGTCCCCACCCCGACATCACCGACACACTCCCACAGTCCCTACCCCGACACACTCCCACACTCCCAGAGTCCCCACCCCGACGTCACCCCAACACACTCCCACAGTCCCCACCCCGTCACCCCGACACACTCCCAGAGTCCCCACCCCGACGTCACGGACACACTCCCAGAGTCCACAGCCCGACGTCACCCCGACACACTCCCACAGTCCCCACCCCGACACACTCCCACAGTCCCCACCCCGACATCACCGACACACTCTCACAGTCCCCACCCCGACGTCACCGACACACTCCCACAGTCCCCACCCCGACACACTCCCAGTCCCCACCCCGACACACTCCCACAGTCCCCACCCCGACTTCACCCCGTCACCTCAACACACTTCCACAGTCCCCACCACGACACACTTCCACAGTGCCCACCCCGACGTCACCCCGACACACTCCCACAGTCCCCACCCCGACGTCACTGACACACTCCCACAGTCCCCACCCCGACACACTCCCACAGTCCCCACCCCGACGTCACTGACACACTCCCACAGTCCCCACCCCGACGTCACTGACACACTCCCACAGCCACCACCCCGATGTCACCCCGACACACTCCCACAGTCCCACCCCGACACACTTCCACAGTCCCCACCCCGACGTCACCCCGACACACACTCACAGTCCCCACCCCGACATCACCCCGACACACTTCCACAGTCCCCACCCCGACGTCACCCCAACACACTCCCACAGTCCCCACCCCGACTTCACCCCGACACACTCCCACAGTCCCCACCCTGACACACTCCCACAGTCCCCACCCCGACATCACCGACACACTCTCACAGTCCCCACCCTGAACTCCGACACACTCCCACAGTCCACACCCCGACGTCACCGTCACACTCCCACAGTCCCCAGCCCGACGTCACCCTGACACACTCCCACAGTCCCCACCCCGACACACTCCCACAGTGCCCACCCCGACAGTCCCCACCCTGACGTCACCGACACACTCCCACAGTCCCCACCCCAACACACACCCACAGTCCCCACCCCGATGTCACCCCGACACACTCCCACAGTCCCCACCCTGACGTCACCCCGACACACTCCCACAGTCCCCACCCCGACGTCACCCCGACACACTCCCACAGTCCCCACCCCGACGTCACCGACACACTCCCACAGTCCCCACCCCGACATTACCCCGACACACTCCCACAGTCCCTACCCCGACACACTCCCACACTCCCAGAGTCCCCACCCTGACGTCACCCCAACACACTCCCACAGTCCCCACCCTGTCACCCCGACACACTCCCAGAGTCCCCACCCCGACGTCACGGACACACTCCCAGAGTCCACAGCCTGACGTCACCCCGACACACACCCACAGTCCCCACCCCGACACACTCCCACAGTCCCCACCCCAATGTCACCCCGACACACTCCCACAGTCCCCACCCCGACGTCACCCCGACACACTCCCACAGTCCCCACCCCGACGTCACCCCGACACACTCCCACAGTCCCCACCCCGACGTCACCCCGACACACTCCCACAGTCCCCACCCCGACGTCACCCCGACACACTCCCACAGTCCCCACCCCGACGTCACCCCGACACACTCCCACAGTCCCCACCCCGACTTCACCCCGACACACTCTCACAGTCCCCACCCCGACACACTCCCACAGCCACCACCCCGATGTCACCCCGACACACTCCCACAGTCCCCACCCCGACACACTTCCACAGTCCCCACCCCAACGTCACCCCGACACACTCCCACAGCCACCACCCCGATGTCACCCCGACACTCTCCCACAGTCCCCACCCCGACACATTTCCACAGTCCCCACCCCGACATCACCCCGACACACACCCACTGTCCCCACCCGACGTCACCCCGACACAGTCCCACAGTCCCCACCCCAACGTCACCCTGACACACTCCCACAGTCCCCACCCCGACACACTCCCACAGTCCCCACCCCGACATCACCGACACACTCTCACAGTCCCCACCCTGACGTCACCCCAACACTCTCCCACTGTCCCCACCCCGTCACCCCGACACACTCCCACAGTCCCCACCCCGATGTCACCCCGACCCACTCCCACAGTCCCCACCCCGACATCACTGACACACCCTCACAGTCCCCACCCCGACACACTCCCACAGTCCCCACCCCGACGTCACCCCGACACACTCCCACAGTCCCCACCCCGATGTCACCCCGACACACTCCCACAGTCCCCACCCCGACTTCACCCCATCACCCCGACACACTCCCACAGTCCCCACCCCCACATCACCCCGACACACTCCCACAGTCCCCACCCCGATGTCACCCCGACACACTCCCACAGTCCCCACCCCGACATCACTGACACACCCTCACAGTCCCCACCCTGACACATTTCCACAGTCCCCACCCCGACGTCACCCCGACACACTCCCACAGTCCCCACCCCCACATCACCGACACACTCCCACAGTCCCCACCCTGACGTCACCCCAACACTCTCCCACAGTCCCCACCCCGTCACCCCGACACACTCCCACAGTCCCCACCCCGATGTCACCCCGACACACTCCCACAGTCCCCACCCCGACATCACTGACACACCCTCACAGTCCCCACCCCGACACACTCCCACAGTCCCCACCCCAACACACTCCCACAGTCCCCACCCCGACGTCACCCCTAAGATGAACAGTGATGTTGATGGGGAGAGGGAGGCTAGGTTCAGGGTAAGGAGACTCTGGCCCTCACCTTTGAGGATGTCGAGGCAGATGCGGCCCAGGGAGAGGGGAAGGAGGTAGGGAGGGAGGGTGGGGAGGGGTCAGGTGAGGGAACGGAGGAGACTCTGGCCCTCACCTTTGAGGATGTCGAGGCAGATGCGGCCCAGTTTGTCAACGTTGGGGTGGTAGATCTTGGTGACAAAGCGAACCTTGGGGGCGGCCATCGGGTACTCCTCGGGCAGGAACAGCTCCAGTTTGAAGTTGCCCCCCTCAAAGGGCGAGTCCTGTGGCCCCGCGATCTCCACGTGGAAGTAGCGGGCATTGGCCTCGTCGGGCTGGGCCCGGATCCCCGGCACCGGCTCTGCCAGCAGCCGCTGCGTCTCCTGGGGAGAGGCACAGGGGTGTCAGCAATGACATGAGGCAAGCAGCACCTTGGGGTGGGGGTATTGAACAAGCACCACCCTGAGGGAAGGGACGGACAGGGGAGGGTACTGAGTGAGGGGCAGTGAGGAGGGGAGAGCGCTGAAGCAGTGGTAAGGAAGGAGGCATCACTGAGGGAGGTGGTGAGGGCAGAGCGATGTGGGATGGGCAGTAGAGAGGGAGGGGCCACGAGAGGGAGGACCAGGACAGAAAGGAGGGATTCTACCCCGAGGGTGGGTAGGATGGTGAGAAGGGATATCCATATTGCAGGAAGTGTGCTGAGGTGGGATCTCCAAGTCTTGGAAGAGAAGACCAGGATAATCCTCTGAGCTGAGGGAGAGGTGGTAGTTGGGGAAGGGGTGGATTTTGTTCTGCAGGAGAGGGCAGCCAGGAGGCATCTCAGCTCTGTGTGAGAGGCAGCACTGAGGGATAAGACATCCAGACAGACCCTCAACCTTGTCAGCAGCCATTCCCACGATCGTGTTCCTGCAGTTAACGCACTGAGTGCATGGAGCATTCCTGGTCTAGCCGGACCTCAGCCACAAAGCATCCTCCCACCCCATCCCTCATCACGGGGAGGGCGGCATTGGATTGAGCCCCAGGCAGACTAAGCAGGCCCACTCTTGGGGAGGGAAATTAGTCCTCTCTCTCGACAACACCTTGTGTCCATAACAGTTTCATAGAGCACCACAGCACTGAAAGAGGCCCACCTGGTCTGTGCCGAACAGTTACTCTGACAAGTCGCACCAGTCCACACATGGGCCACAGCCCTCCATCCTTGTACCTAGCCAAATTTATCTTAAATGTTACAATGAAACCCACATTCCACTTCAACCCTGCTTCCGCACCCTGTGAGTGAAAAAAATTCACCCTCAGTTCCCTTTAAATCCGGGGTTCCCAACCTGGGGTCTACGGACCCCTTCCTTAATGGTATCGGTTCATGGTTGGGAACCCCTGCCTTAAATGCTTTACCTTTCACCGTTAACTCATGGCCTCTTGCTTACGTCTCACCCAACCTCAGTGGAAAAAGCTGGCTTGCATTTAGCCCTCTCTATATCCCTCATAATTTTGTATACCTCTATTAAATCTCCTCTCAACCTTCCACACTCCAAGGAATAAAGTTCTAACCTATCCAACCTTCCTTTATAACACAGTTCCTCAAGTGCTGGCAACATCCTTGTAAATTTTGTGCAGCTTAGTCTAAAGGCGCCTCCTTTGCTTGCATTTTCAGAAGCAGCTCTATTTCTATCTTTACTATCTCTTTTTTTCCCTTTGAAGGTTCTTATGAAGACCCTGACCTGGAGTTACACGCTGACTATAGTTCTTTAATGAAATGGGACCAGCTCTCGGGGCCTCACGATCAGCTGCTTCTCGATATACCACGGAAGCGGCCTGAAAGATGAGCACACCTTCAGGGTGCCAGGTTTCCGCGACTCTGGAGGCGGGCGGACTCAAGGGAGGTGCCGCCACCTGATGCATTGTGGGAGACGGAAGGTTGTGAGCAGCGAGCTGGCTGTGTGCCCAGAGACCCAAGTTCTTTGGGCACAGAGCTTGGAAAAAGCGACGCAAGACTTTTAACACCAGAAATCAGCGAGTTGCTTTCAGTTTCCCCTCTTGCTGTGAAACGGGGACATCTCTTTTTCCCTTATTAGGGAGAGAGAGAGTATGATGAATTATACTGAGTGAATGAGTAATCGTTGGGGTACTACCAAGTCTGTGTCTTTATTGATGCTTTGCTGCACGACTGACTGCTTGGTGGGGGGGGGGTGCCGATATTTTTTTGCTGATGGGGGTGTTGTTGCTTTGCTGCTGCTTACGCATGGGAGGGGGAAGTTGGGTAGGGCTTTGGGGTTCTAACATTTAACTGTCATTCATTCTTTGGGGGCACTCCTCTGTTTTCATGGATGTTTGCGAAGAAAAAGAATTTCAGGATGTATATTGCATACACTTCTCTGACATCAAATGTACCTTTGAAACCTATTCTACGTTGACAAGCTCATTGATACATGTCCTGCCGGGGTGGAAATGTACGGCATCCTGATGGGGTAGGGTGGTGCAGACGTGGCGATGCCCCCACCTGCAGGAAACTCTTGAAGGAGGGGGAAATGGTTACAAGGTGGAGGGAAGAGGATCGTTTCATTCTGAGGTGTGCAGCGCTCCTCGAAAAGGGAGGTAGATCTCCGTCCCTCGAGAGTAGTGGAAGTCAGATTTGGGGGGGGGGGGCTGTGTAAGGTGAACATGCAGCAAGCCTATTGAAGAATCTACAGTGGAAAGGTGAGACCCAAAAAGTCCCATTCTTGTGTTTTTCCCATGAATTTTGTATCTCTGTTGCTACGTGCCTGATGCTGCAACAAGGTAGTTTTCCATCACGACAGTGCCTACATAGGAGTAGGATTGAGTCTGCTCTGCCATTCCATCATAGCTGATTTATTCTCCCCCTCAACCGCATTCTCCTACCTCTGACACCCTGACTAATCAAGAACCCATCAACCTCTGCTATAAATGTACCAAATGATTTGGCCTCCAGAGTAGTCCGAGGCAATTCTCAGCTAATGTTGAGGCTCTGTGGCATTAAAAAAAGGGTTGGGAACCCCCTGACTTAAAGATTTAGCATTTCATCGAAGACCCCTAACAAACTTCCACAGAAACCATGAAGGGCATTGTCAGTATTTTTCCCTACAGTGGGGGAGTCTAAAACTAGACAACACAGATTTAGGGTCGGAGGGGATAGATGTAAAGGGGCCATGAGGGGCAACATAGAGGGCTATGGGTAACCCTAGGTAATTTCTAAAGTAAGATGATGTTAGATTATGAGAACACTCAGTCCTCTTTTATTGTCATTTAGAAATGCATACATGCATTAAGAAATGATACAATGTTTCTCCGGAGTGATATCACAGAAAACAGGACAAACCAAAGACTAACACTGACAGAACCACATAATTATAACATATAGTTACAGCAGTGCAAAGCAATACCATCATTTGATAAAGAACAAACCATGAGCACGATAAAAAAAGTCTCAAAGTCCTGAGTTGATTGACTCCTGAGTCCCGATAGCAGGTGGCAAAAGGGAGAAACTCCCTGCCATAAACCCCCAGGCACCGACAACTTGTTGATGCCTTGGAAGCAGCCGACACTGAGTCCATCCATCCGAAAACTTCGAGCTTCTGACCAGCCTCTCCGATACAGCCTCCCGAGCGCCTTCGACTTCACCCTGGCCGCTGAAACACGCAAAGCCAAGGATTTCGGGGCCTTCTGCTCCGGAGATTCCGGTTACCACACAGTAGCAGCGGCAGCGAAGCGGGCATTTCAGAAGTTTCTCCAGATGTTCCTCCGTGCTCTCACGTCCGTCTCCATCAAATCAGAATTGTACACGGTCCCCTACTTGGCGGATTACAGATATTATTCACCGGAGAGGCCGTGCGCGCTGCCATCGCGTCGCCATCTTCCCCTCCTCACAGCACGGCATTGTGGGCCGAAGGGCCTGTATTGTGCTGTGGGCTTTCTATGTATGGTGGTAAACCTTCTGACTGGATTCATCAGCAGAAATTCCAAGCTGCAGGAACACAAGAGATCACAAAGTGCCATAGAAAAGTACAGCACAGAAACAGGCCCTTTGGCCTATCTAGTCTGTGCTGAACCAATTTAACTGATCTACTCCCATCAACCTGGCATAGACCAGGACCACAGCCCTCCGCACCCCTGCCATCCATGTACCTATCCAAACTTCTAAGTGTTGAAATCGAGCTGGCATGTGCCACTTGTTCCACACCCTCACCACCCTGTGAGTGAATAACTTTCCCCTCATGTTCTCCTTAAATTTTCACCTTTCACCCTTAACCCACTCCAGTTGCAGTCTCACCCAACCTGCTTGCTTGCATTTACCCTATCTGTACTCTCATAATTCTGTTTACCTCCATCAAACCTCTCAGTCTTCTACATTCCAAGGAATAAAGTCCTAACCTATTGATCTCAGGTCCTCCAGACCTGGCAACATCCTTGTGGCACTGTCTCAGAAAGGAGAGAGACATCATCAGGGGCACCCCCTCCCAACCATCTGGGCCACCCCCTCTTCAAAGTTATTGTCTCTCAACCACACAGCACGTATATTGTGACAGTGCCTAACTATATTAGACCAAGTCCCTGAGTGACGTGGTCTGAGGGTTGACAGTGCAACGTGTGTGTTTCTGTAAAGGCTGATTTATACTTGTGGGTACAAGTTTGCGCCATAGCCTACGCAAGCGGGCTACGCCGTGTGAGCATTTATACTTGTGCGTTGGTGTGAAACTCAACACGAAGAAACTCAAACTCCAAACAATGGCAACTGAAACTGAAGGAGGGTGAATTTTCTGTGCTTGTCCGGCCACTGAGAGACATGGACGAGGAAGTGCATTTCAAATATTTTCGGATGTCGGCAGGTAGATTTGACGATTTGGTTCATCGTCTCCAACCATTTATTTTGCATCAGTGTATGCATAGTATACTCAGAGACTGGCAATCACCATTTGAGTTTTAGCTTCAGGTGGAAGGCAACAGACTGTAGCAACTAGCTACAAATTGGCCTCAAGCACAGGGTCCTCCATAATTTCGGAGGTCTGTAAAGCTTTATGGAAAGCATTGCAGCCAGAGTTCCTTCCCTGCCCTTCTTCAGTCGCCCGATGGGAAACTATTGCAGCGTAGGAGGAAATGCGATGCTACCAAGCGGACCAATACCAGTTGTCGCGGTCTGAGACGCCGCAACACGTAGTTACATTTTGGGAGAGGTGCGGTGTACATTTGACGCACAAGTACAAATCAGCCTTAAGAGAGTCTAATGTCAAGTTGAGTTTATTGTCATTGAACTACGTACATGTATACTGTCAAACGAGATAACGCTTCTCTAGACCAGGCTGTAAAGCACCTTAGTACACATAACACACACATAACTTAGGAAAGTAAAAAGAAAACTACAAACAAGTTAGGCATAGATAAGCAGAGTAAGCGCATAAATTAAATATTGTGAAGTACAGAACAGATTAACCGGTGACACTCGGAATGCGATGCGGCAGGGAGTTCAGAAGCCTAATGGCCTGAAAGCAGCTGTTCCGACTTTATGCATTGGAGCCTCCTGCCTGATGGTAGAATGTCAAAGAAGGTGGATGCATGGGTGGGATCCTTGAAAATACTGTGGGCCCTGTGTAGACAGCACTCCTGAAAACGTCTCCAATGAATGGGAGGGAGCCTCCAACGATCCCCTTGGCTGTCCTCACAGTCCCTCGTAGGGACTGCCAGTCCAAGTCTCAGCTGCTCATGTGCCAGTTGGAGATGTAGCTATTGGAATGAAACAAGCAGTCGAATAAATGTGAAATAGCAGTAATTAAAACATGAAAAGTGACTAGGACATTCGCACAGGGTGTACGTGCGTGCAGGGTCACAGCCAGCCATCGGACAGCAGGTAAATGTGCCTGAAGACCACGAGGTTCAGCGACAGCTTCCTCCCCGCTGACATCACAGTTCAGCGACAGCTTCCTCCCTGCTGACATCACAGTTCAACGACAGCTTCCTCCCCGCTGACATCACAGTTCAGCGACAGCTTCCTCCCCGCTGACATCACAGTTCAACAACTTCCTCCCCGCTGACATCGCAGTTCAACGACAGCTTCCTCCCCGCTGACATCACAGCTCAACGACAACTTCCTCCCCACTGACATCACAGTTCAGCGACAGCTTCTTCCCCGCTGACATCACAATTCAGCGACAGCTTCCTCCCCACTGACATCACAATTCAGCGACAGCTTCCTCCCCGCTGACATCACAGTTCAGCGACAGCTTCCTCCCCGCTGACATCAGCTCAGCACTTTCAAAGAAACCTATCCTATCCTATCCGCAGAATCCGATTTACCATCACTGACTGACGTGGCAGCGGAACAGGACAAGTCTGCACTTCCTCTGTCTTCCCTTTTACTTAGTGCTCTGTCTACACTTGTCGCTGCCTCAGTAACGCAGTCAACCCCACCCACCCCGGACATTCTCTCTTCTTCCCCCCCCGCCCCCCCCCATCAGGCACAAACCTGAAAGCACACTCCACCAGGCTTCTCCCCCGTTGTGACAGGAATAACTACTGAAATTGTTTTATGTATTGCACTGTACTGCTGCCGCAAAAAAACAAATTTCATGACATATTTGAGTCTTGTAAACCTGATTCCAATATGGGTCTCTATTGTGGACTGACAGTGGGAAGGGAGCAGGGAGAGGGGAATCATGGTCGGGAAAAGGGGAAGGGAGAGGGGAGGGAGCGGGGAGCACCAGAGAGACATTCTGTAATGATCAATAAAACAATAGTTTGGAATCAAATGACCTTGCCTGGGGTCTCAGGGCTGGGGGTGTCTGCACCCTCTCCACCCCCACCCTGGCACTCCTCCTCTGTCACCTCCAACGCCCATCCCATGGGTGCTCCATCTTCGCTATTCTCAAAGTCCTTTGCTCCCAGCAGATTTACAAACTTGTTCTCCACTCCACGTTGACAAATACAGTATGGTGCAAAAGTCTTACGCACTATATAATTTTTTTTCCCCCACACGTACCTACCCAAGACTTTTGCACAATACTGCCATAAGATCATTAACAGTTTTTTAGTACAAGAGACTCTTGACTTCACAATCTACCTGGTCGTGGCTGTTGTATTTCAGTGTTTACCTACACTGCACTTTCAAAACAAAAAT